>NC_092509.1:4304610-4604610 GCF_047511675.1 Marmota flaviventris
GGTTTGTTTGGGACATTTTATTTTCCCCTTGTTTTTTTTTTTTTTTTTTTTTTTTTTTTTTCATGTTAGTGTATTTTCCCATATAAAAGTATGGCTCTAAGGCAAGATAAATTCAACCCTGTATACCTTCTCTGAAGGTTTCCAGCACTTACCCTTTACTGGTAAGACCAATATCAACAGTACGCAATGAACACAATATATAGCCCTAAACTGAATAACTCCCACTGAGGCATCTACTGCTTTCTCACATTGAAGCAAAATGATGAGTTCAATAACTATCTATAGTACAAACGGAATATTTTTTAAAATTATTTACAATTTCAAATGATGACTGAGAGAACATAGGTAGTGTAGTATACAATATTTGAAAGGGTGGCAGAAGCTAGAAGTAAAAATTCACAGGAAGAGTGGAAGAGGAGTTGACAGATTGGCTGATGGTTGGAGAAAAGTTGGAAAGAAAATAGATAAGAGAGAGGAAGAATACGAACAAAGATAAAAAATGAAGACATAAAAATACAATATAAATTCAAAACACCAATCATATATGATTGTCTTCTACGAACTTAAAATCAGCATACTGTAGTGATGCAGCCACATTAATGTTTACAGCAGTTCAGTTCATAATAGCCAAACTGTGGAATCAACCTAGATGCCCTTGTGTAGATGAATGGATAAAGAAAATGTGATTATATATATATATATATATATATATATATATATATATATATATATATATATATATATATATATATATTCAATGGAATATTACTCAGCTTTAAAGAAGAGTACAATTATGACATTTGCCAGTAAATGGTTGGAGTTGGAGAGTATCATGCTAAGCAAAATAAGCAAATCCCACAAAACCGAAGGCCAAATTTCTGTAATATGTGTATGCTAATTCACAATAAGTGGGAGGGGGGCACTAGGGAAGAATAGCATTACCTTAGATTAGGTAGAGGGAAGTGATGGGAGGGCAGGGAAGGGAATGTGGGGATAGGAAAGATAGATGAATGAAACAGACAATAACGTGTATCAGGGACAGATGGGAATATAACAAATGATAAAAGTTTTATAAAGAAGACCACACAGTTGTATTGCATGTGCCTTAAAATACAGAACTGCAAAATATTATAAATGAAACTGGTATGATTGAGAGCAAATAGACAAACTTACAACTATGACAATAAAATATGAATTTCCCTCTATGAATAATCAATATAACAACTTGAATTAAGTATATTATATACCAAATAGAAATATAAGCCATAAAACAAACCACAGCAAATTTACAGTAATTTATTTCTTATAAAGCATGTTATTTACCACAGTGTTGGCAGAATAGTTATCAGTAACAGAAATAAACCCTTGTAATCAAATGTGAACTCTCTAAATAATAAGTGGTTTGGTGAAACATGAATTAAATATTACAGCACATATAGCATTTAGCAATAGTAGTATCATTAGTGATGTATAGGATATGCATAAACACATAGAATGATAATGAAAATACAGGATATCAAAATTTGTCAGATACAAATAGAGTTGAGAAATTAGACTTAATATTAAATTTATATATTGCAAAAAAATGAGAAGTTTAAATCAATAAACAAAACTTCAGTAACCTATTCAAATTTATTTGATATTTGCCTTCGTCAAAGTCAGCTGAATCCTCACCTCTGCTTCTGCATTCTGTCAGTTGCTTTGTATTGTTTTATTAGATATATATGAAAAATGTTTGAGATAATAAAGATGTATAGTTTAAAAGAGTTATAAATATTTTAATTTTTAAATAATTATGAATAATCTTTGTTGCTACAAAATCTATGATGAGTAGCAGCTTTTGAATGGTCAAGGGAAATGTTAAATTATGCCACATGTTAGCATCTTTCTTCACTTATAAACATCCTCTAGTCAGGTTATCAGTTTTATATCAACATTTCAGATCAGGCCGAGAGTTCTAGTTTCAAAATAAACATGAGAACTAAGAACCCAAATAGCATTTTAGAAGGATGTTCTTCATAGTCTACAGTGTTCAACTGAAGTACCTGTTGGTCTTGCTGAAGAGAGAACTAGGGGCAAATTATGTAGAAAAAAGCACCTGATGAGAGAAGAGTCCACAAATGTAAAGTGGGTAGTCTGGCAGTCAAGGAGGATACAATACATACGATGTCATTTTATGAATGAGAAAATTGAAGCTTGAAGAGAGTATGTAATTGCATATTTTATATTTGTTATTTATACCACAAATAACAATTGATAAAGCTGGAGTTCAAATTCTTCCATGGACTTGACACCTCCCTAAAATTACTGTTTATATTCTGACTCCTTGAAACCAACTTTTTATTAAAACATTGCTTTAAAATGTTAATGGGACAAAATATCTTTTAAAAAATGTATGCTTCTCTAAAATTCACAAAATAAAATTGCCTCTATGTAAATCACTTTCTACTGGAGCCATTAAATGCACCTATAAACACATGATTACCTCAGTCTCAGAAAGTAAAATTAAGACTGGTAGCAGTCTTCCATCTGGCTTGTATTTATTCATTTCTTGTTAAACAAAACTGGAGTGCTATCACAGAAAACTAGCATAAAGTTTTCCAGTATTTCTACATCAGGTATACTCTGAAAAATAAAATAATATATATTTATGATATTGTTATACTGTATGAACTACATAGTATTAATGCATGTGTGTGTGTGTAACAGCAGCTAAAGTATAATCTTAAAGCATTATTCATGAGGCTGTTAATTAATCATGCAGAAACAGGGATTTTACTCTGCACACAGGCAAATCAGGATTGCAATGAAGAGGGGAAAACAGGGAATATAAAGATAATTTAAATATGTGAACAAATTTAGATATGTGAGACTATACTGCTATAAATGAAAAATTTGAGATAAAACAATTTTAAATTTCATATGATATTAGTCAGCTTTCTGTCACAACAACAGAAAACTTCAGATAATTAACTTATAAATAGAAAAAGGTTATTTTGACTCACAACTTTGTAAGTTCCAGTCCATAATGAATTGGGCTTACTTCTTTGGATCTGTTGCAAGGCAACACATCATGGTAGGAGGACAATATAAATTAAATCTAATTGTTAGGGTCTGTAAACAAGTCAGGATGGCACCTGTCATTTTGCCAGAGGGAGTGGTTTGTGAAGTAATGCCAGCGAGCCATTAAGTGTGGAGATTCCGTATTGGTTGACTGTTGTATCTAGTTTATGTTAATTAAGATAAGCTGTGTGTAATGTACATATACCCATCCTGTCCTACAATAAATGGCTCTCACTCCTGCTGTATCAATCTTCACAAGTTGTTCGTCACCCCCCGGTTATTTTGCTGCAGCTGGACTGGGGCAGAAGGTGGCCCATACACTTGGGGGTAAGTGACAAAAAAAAGCTGCCCATCCCTAGATAGGACGGGAGCAAATCCGTCCCTAGGCAGATAGGGCGAGAGGAAAAATGGCCATTTTGAGAAAATGGAGAAGATTGATACAGTATGTTTGTGTCTTGTTTTGTCTCAGTGTATTGTATTGTCTTTGTGATGAAAATATGGAAGGGGTGTTAACTAAATTGATAAGGGAAAGAGGCACCCCAGTGGAACCAAGAATAGTTAGGGCATGTGTTGACAGAAGCCCAGGAACTCTAGTCAGAAAGAAGAAAGTTCAGAGGAGGAAGGATTATCAGGAAAAAAGTTGCAGCAAAAGGCTACTACTACATACTTTTCGTTACCGGAGGGTGCATGAATCAGAGCTGGATGCCACTGCGAGAGCCCAAATCCAGACCTGACCCGGAGGCTCAGTCTCACAGGCTCTTGCTCCCTGTGCCCGGTGGCAGTTTGAGTCAGGAACACTCCCCGGACTCTCCCCAGGGCCATCTGCAGGCGGAAGACAGCAAGCATCCCTGAAGTTTGATCATTTCCAAGGCCAGTAACTACAATGGTTCTCCCACACCTGGAAGCTAATGAGTAATGAGCGCCATTAAGGCTTATTTCAAATGTAAAAAACCTTAAGATAATGTGCTAAATTGTTCAGAAGGCTGTTTTCTTAGTGGAATACTACAGGATTTTCTTTCGGAGTTCCTGCCTTGTCCCAGTGCCAGTGAGGAGGAGGGTGAAAGAATTTCCCATGTTGCTGAGAACCAGAGGAGACTTCAGATCAAGCTAGCTGCCTGCAGAATTAACCTAGACTGTGATTTACCTAGACTGTGAGGTAATCTATTGAGACACTGCTTTACCTGGACTGAGACAACAAACTGTAATCTACAACAAATTATAACTCGGTATCTTTACTAAAGGTGTCATTGCTGGTCTAATTTTTCCAAGGGCTTCTTGCATGGAGCCATCAATTGGCTTGGTATTGTGGCATTTTGTATCCTCCCCTTCTGCTTGAAGCAGGTTATTTATGGTGTTTCTGTAAAAACCACTATGGTTGTTATTTAAGTTAAACAAAAGAGGGAAATGTTAGGGTCTGTAAACAAGTCAGGATGGCGCCTGGCATTTTGCCAGAGGGAGTGGTTTGTGAAGTAATGCAAGAGAGCCATTAAGTGTGGAGATTCCGTATTGGTTGACTGTTGTATCTAGTTTATGTTAATTAAGATGATAAGCTGTGTGTAATGTACATATACCCATCCTGTCCTACAATAAATGGCTCCTACTGCTGCTGTATCAATCTACACAAGTTGTTCGTCACCCCCCCCCCCCCCCCCCCGTTATTTTGCTGCAGCCGGACTGCGGCTACTAATTTTTTTTCACCAGCAAATAAAAGAGAGATGAAGAAATTATGTCCAACAATCACCATTGAGGTCATGTTCCCAATGACCTAAGGACCTCCCAGAAGGTTTTTCTTCTGTAAGTTTCCAGTATCCAATACACCATCTAGAATCATGCTTTTAACACATGAACCTTTGAGGAACATCCAAAATCCAAACTATAGCACCTTTATTTGGGAATTATTATTATTAAGTAATATGTCAATTTTGCTAATATGAGAATTATTTCCAGAAGTGATTTTTTTCATGATTCATATTTTCAAGGAACGAAATTTATTCTTTGCTTACTCCACATGAGTGGATACAAAATTTCTAACACTGTGCTATTTAAACTATAAATATCTCTTTGCTACCAGGCTTGTTATGGAAACTATTAATACTATATAAGAATATTCTCAGGATTCTGTGACAGTAGCATAAAAAATTTTGATTTTTCAGTGATGGCATTTTAGATGTATGAGCTGGTAATATGAGTCTATGTATGTACTGTTTCTATCTATGCCTTAGAAAATTGAAATCAGAAAAGCAAATGTTTTAGTCAGCTTTTTTTGCTACTGTGACCAAAAGACCTGACAAGAATAATTAGAGGATAAAAAGTTTATTTGGGTGCTCACCTTTTAGAGATGTCAATCCAAAGACAGCCAGATCCATTCCTTGGGGCTTGAAGTGAGGCGGAACGTCATGGTGGAAGATTGTGGCAGAGGAAAGCAGCTCAGGACATGATTAGGAAACAGAGAGAGAGAGAGACTAAACTCAGCTCAACAAATATATACCCCAAAGGTAGGCTCTCAGTGACCCACCTCCTCAGCCACACCCTACATGCCTACTGTTACCACTTAGTTAATCCCTATCAGGTGATTAATGCACCCATTGGGTTAAGACTCTCATAACCCAATCATTTCACCTCTAAGCCTTCTTGTTTTGTCTCTCACATATGCTTTTGGGGGACATCTCACACCAAGCCATCACAGCAAGTGATCAAATGGGAAGAGAAATATAAAACTAGACAAGAAACAAGAATTGGAATGACTAACATGAACTGAGTCTCAAGAAGATAGATGGAAACTCCCTGGTTATCCTTTAGACTCAAGGTCTCTAACTTTGATGGAGGTAGTGAACTATATAAGAAACTCAGGATATCCATCATGGAATTGAAGGCATATCTGTCATAGGTGTAGAAAAACATAAAGAACAACTTGGTAGGATCTGAGGTAGCTATGGGCTCAGATGCTCTCTCTTGTTAACAAGAGGAGTCAACATGCAAGTGATAATGTGGGGTATTAAACCCTACCTGAGAGCTTGCTTAGCATATTTCTATCTCTTGTATAGTTTATATTAACAGAAAATTATTCATAAAAATAAAATTTCAGAAAAATGAGATTCTACTTAGTGAATTAACACTGTACAAATGTTGACATACCTTCTTTTCTGATTTGCTACCTGGTAGTTTGGCAGCTATGTTATAGATGAGGAAACAATAAACCATGACATATCAAATGTCAGTTCTATATGACATTTATATTATGTTCAGTCTCAAGGGTTGGGGGAGGCTCAGTGGTAGAGACTGTATCTAGGATTCTTGAGTTCCCAAGTTTCACCTCAGCAGCCCACCCACAATTGGTTTGAACTCAGCTGAGTTCTCACCATCTTTGAACCACTGGTCTCATTTCTTCTTCCACAAACCAACTACAGCTGTTGTTTAAAAACATTATTATTCAAGGCCAGTGGGCATAGGTTCTAGAGAAGTCAATGAAAGTACCTGGAGACAGTATGGGAGACAGGTTTTTTGAGGAAATCTTACAAGAATTCAGTGACTGCTCTAATACTTCAGGGTTGATAGATCATGCTTCCAACCCTCACAGGGCTTTTCCAGGCAGTACCTCCTGTTCCTCATGCTTTTGATCCAGTGGTGGCCGCCTGGAAGAAAGATATGTGTACTTTTCACAGTATCTTCAGTCCCACACCTGTCTCAACTCCAACGGGAGTTTTCTATTTAAGACTGACAAAGAGTAACTGTTCTGGTATACATGCAAGAAAGTAGCTTTCTACAGTTTACACTAACATGCTATAGATCCTAGTGTGCATAAGAGAAAGCCAATGTCCTTCAAAATAATATGTATCTGGACTTTCTGGCCCAGAATTATTCTCATTTTTTCCTTCAGTTAGCTAGTTTTTTGGGGAGAAAAGGTGGGGTTCAGGGACGTAGTGTTTTATTGTTACTTTTTTTTAGCGATGATATATAGAGCTATCATCAAATTGTACATTTTTGTCAACCCTACTGTTCTTTAAAGAAATTACATTTATTCTTACTGGCTTTAGACAGTGATTCCTTTAGGATCATTATCTATCAGAAATAAACTCAATGTTTTCTACCTGAGTACCTAAAACTTTTTCAATATCTGAAGATATCCTGACATTCACCTGTTCAGGGAACTATTCTTGTTCTCCAGTTGAAATTTAATTTCTTAAGTTTTTCTATATATAGGTTTCATTTTTCTGTATCTTTGAAGACATGATCTTCAGTTATACTCTAGCACTCCTGAATTATATCAAAATGCAATATTATAGTTGCCTAAGGATAACTTACATTAGGGAAGATACTTAAATTTTGTTTTCACTGCCTGTGAATTGCTCTTATAACAATACTGTCATTTGTCAGGATTCAAGAATGCCAGCTTCCAGCTAAAATATCTCTAAAGACTATATGCTGTTGACCAAGCTCAGTATAAATTACTGTATTTTGCACTGAGGGCTTCCTATAATATTGCTACAACCTAGATTTATGAACACTTTTAAAGGGTATATTTCATACTTGCCAGTCAAAATCAACTTGCTATGGCTCACGTTTTATATTTCATTACATTGGTTACTCCTATTGCTTCAGTGTTCATTTGTAGAGGCAAAAAAAAATATGTTGAATAGAAAGTAGAATATATTATTGATTATACAAAATGAGAATGAACAAATCTAGCACAGATAAGGTAATGATCAAATGGGTAATATTCCTAAGTGCATTATCTAACACTCACAGCAATAATTTTCATCAGGTAGGTACACAATTGTAGGATGAAAACTCAGGAAGAATAATGCTATTTTTCCTGGAAAAAAAAATGGAAGGTTGAGGAAGCCTCTGATTTTTTCAAACTTGCTAACATTTGAGCTGAGTACTGAATGATAATTCTTGTTTGGTAAGTAAGCAACTGACTCTATGCGTTTCCCTCTGTGGGAAATATTTTTCTTATACTTTGTATATCAGGAACAACCTACTTCAGAAATTTTTCCCATGTAATCAGTACAATAAGCATTCTCCCCATGTTGATCTT
Source organism: Marmota flaviventris (assembly GCF_047511675.1). NCBI lineage: Eukaryota > Metazoa > Chordata > Mammalia > Rodentia > Sciuridae > Marmota > Marmota flaviventris. Next base: position 4,312,712 of record NC_092509.1, read on the forward strand.
TTGCAGTCTGGAGTGTGTATAACATTTGCCTTGCAATTGTCTGTTCTCCTGCTTGTATGTTGGAAACATAGCAAAGATCACTGTACCTAATTCAGACTCCAGATGGAATTCAAAACTGAGTTTTTTTGAAAAATTTCCCACAGTCTTCTTTTTATTTATCAGTTTCTATTTTTTAAAGCACATACAATAGGTGGAATGTTATCCACATAATACTGTTACTCACCCCAGTGGTGATTTGAATTGATATATTTTTGTTCCAGAAGTCACTTTCAAATCCATAAAACAAACAAACAAACAAAAATCTTAGGAAGAAACTGTGAAAAGTGTTTTCAGAAAGTGGGGTAGGGTTTATTTTAATAGTCCAGGAACATAAAAGAAACAGCCTAGTATGTCTTCATTTCTACTTCCCATGTATAAATGGGAAAGCAATGGTCTCATTGTCTACTACTCACGTAAAACCTTAAAGGATGGAGTCAGTAAAGAGTGTAAATGTGTTTTACTTATCACTTTGGATTTACAGAAGATAACCAAAAGTAAGCTTCAGCAATCCTTATTTTCATGACCTCTCTCAAGACCTATCAGATCCCATAATTGGGCTTACATGACTATATGTTTTAAAACCTTCATTGACCATAGTTAGAATCTCCTCCTGCCCCAACTTTCTATTTAATTTCTCCTTTGGACTGAAATAGATCATGCCTTTTGGGGAGATGAAGGAAATTTATTGTTCAGTACACCAAGTTGTATTTTAGTGCAATAATCTTATGCATTTCACAGATATTTCAATGAGCCGTTAATTATGTGACTTCCAGAATATCTTCACTATTCACTGAGTCAAATTGCCCAGCATCATAATGCAAAAGTGGAAAATAAGAGATAGCATAGTGATATTGACAGGTTCTAAACCTCATTGAAGGTTATTATGAGTTGGAAGATAAAAAAGATCTGATAGATATGGAGCCAATAACTAGCCTGTGGAATCTTCCTCCAATCTTCACGACAAACAAAATGATATAAAAAAAAATTAGGTTACCATCAGGATCTAGTCAATTTAGAAGTTATCTCCTATTAGAAAAATAATTAATAATGTAGCATATACAATGTATACAATAATAAACATGCTGCATTCTATATAAACATACTGTATATTTTTCTTTTCTTTTTTTAGAGGAATATTTAAATTAAATTGACAGATTTCTTGTTTCTGGATACACACACACTAGTCATTTAATATAGCAATTACATTGATGTATAATGCAATATGCTATATGAAATCTATAGTATGAAGATTGTTTTAGAGAATATTTGGCATATGTACCTCTGGTTAAATAGCTTCTTTAAAGAATAAATAGCTATGTGAAGTGGAATGGAAGTATTAAAATGACCCAAAGAAATAAATACTCAAAGAAAAAACTTCTACACAGATTCACCAGAAATTCAATATAAATGAAATGCAATTACTGTTATCATCACAAAATTCAGTTTTAATTTTAAAATCAGCACAATTATTGTTATGTAATTAATTTAGGAATAACATTTATCTCTTGTCCAGAATAATGTTCAGAATTCAAATATGACCAAAAGAAATTATGGTAGCATAAGTAAAACTAACCAGAATGTGGCCAGGTGCCATGGTGTACACCTGTGATCCTAGAAGCTCCGAAGGCTGAGGCAGCAATATCATGAATACAAAGCCAGCCCCAGCAATTTAGCAAGGCCCTAAGCAACTCAGTGAGAAAAAATCTGGGGATGTGGCTCAGTGGTTAAGGGTGCCTGGGTTCAATCACCAGTACTAATACATAAATAAAATAAATAAAAAAAACAAACAAATAAAAAATAACTTGGATATAAAGAAAACCCTGGCGATATTTTCATATTTCACATATTCTTTCTTTTTTATGTGTGAGTTCTTTTCACACTTCAAAATAAGTATTCATAACTCTACTAATTTCCTATTTGTAATTCTGAACCACTTTAATCTAAAATTACTTCCCAAAAATGTATAAGCTTTAGTTTCAAAATACTTAGATTTGTACCTGACTATTACATGTTTTCTTCCTGGTATTAATAACATAAGTATGAATTTTTAATTTTACTGGAACATTGATTTCATAAGGATGGTGGACAGAAGACTATGGTAACAAGAATAGGTTAAGAGATATGTGGAATTTGCATACAAGTTAACTGTTAATTAAATTTAACACTTATAATTTTAGATTTCCTAAAAAACTCATTATAACACCTGAAAAAGAGCAATGATAGAATGAAAATAAAATAGAATATTTAATTATTTTAATTCATCCAAATTATTTATGAATCTTTATCTTGACATTGATTTGTGAAAATTATGTTAAATTTTCATATTGATTATTTGTTAAATGTCCTTAGAGAAATACTCAATGTAAAACTTAAAGAAATGTGACATATTTTAACCAGGTAGCATGCGAAGAATTTACAACCTTTATAATTAAATTGTATTGTTATTTTTTTCTTTAAAAACATATTTTTATTTTATAATTAAGTAAAATTATTAATGTCATATTTTAAATAAAATATTTTTCTAGATTCTTAATATAATGTGTAAAGAATTTTCTAATTGTTTAATTTATTTTTGTATTTTGTGAAATCTGAGAAGAAACCCTATTTGATCATAATATTGGTTTTAATTACAAACAATTGTGTAATATTTTCCAAACTAAAAATGGTTTACCTTGGAAACATAATTTGTAGCTATACAAGAACCATTAATTTCCATTGCTCCATATATATCTCATTATGCTGACCTACTTATAGCAAGAATTTGAAGGAAGAGCTGTAGAAAGAGACATATCCAGCTCTAGAGAAGCATTGAATTTAAAAGCACTATAAAGTTCAAAAGGTTTTATTGGAGAAATTGTAGGGAATAATTTGAAATATGAAAATAGGTCAGGAATAGAATTTTAATAAATGATAACTTTTTTCTTTTCTAAAGTGATTTCACTAACAGATCTCAAACCACAAAACACAGAATAACTTAAAGAGTCCTTCAAATTTATTGAACAAGGACTCTTTAAAATAAATGCTTATACTTAAAGACAATAATCCAGACATCCATCAATGGTATGCTCAGCTATATTAAGCCTATTGCTCATTCTATCCACTCGTTTATTATATAATTTATAGCTTTCTCTATGCCAGGCATGCTCTTTCTCCTGAGCATTATATTTCGGAAAATTTTATTGTCTCCCAAAACATCTAAATTTTTAAGGATTTAAATTTACACCAGGCAATATATTTTGTGATTAGGATTGCTATTACTTCGAATTATTATTTTTTAAAATTCATAATTAAAGGTAAAATTCAGAGATCTTGAGCCCCAGATCTTAAAACTGAAACTTTGTAAGACAATGAAAACGTCACCATTTCATACTTTCTCAAATGAAAAAGGAAGATTTTGATTTTAAAAAGGAGATTGCTACCAATTCTTATAGAAATAATATTTGGAACACTTTTAGATAGCACTGATACATCTGTATTAGAAAGAAAGAAATTACAATTCAACAACTTTGATTAACCAGAAAATTTGGCATCCCTTGATCCTTCTTTTACCATCTTTCACAAAATTAAACAACACAAAGCCTCTGAAATTTTTGAGATGTAGTGAATGTCACCAGTGCCCTTCTCAGGTCATATGTGACTTTATCTTTTCCTTAGACTCATCCCCAGGTGTACATATACTATTGTTTTTCATGTACTTGAGCTTGAAACTCTCTTCAGAAAACTACATCTCTAATCCTGTATCCATTCAAAGTCCAGCACAGCAACCTGAAAAGATTTCTTCTACTTCAGTGGTCCAGGTAGCCCTAGGCCAATTACCAGCACAGCCCATCACATCACTTGTGTGGAAGTGATGATCTATAAAATTTCTGATGTCCTTGGAGACTCAACTTTTCTCATCTAAGTATTTTTATGTGACAGTTGATTATTTTCAATACATGGATTTGTAATTTATTTTGCTTTCTTTATTTTTAAAATCTGAGTGGTCTTCATATTTTAGGATTAATTCTGAGGAACAGTTGACAAAACTGTATGTGAGTATTTCTGTATTTCACCTAACTTAATGAGGACTTAGACATTTGTATCAAATTAAATACAAAGAGGTAGATGCATGCCATTGAATATATACTGCAGTTAGGAAACAAAGTTTATAGGCCCAAATAGAAAGTGAGCAAACACAGTTTTCAGTAAAAAAAAAGAAAACAGAAAACCAGATAATATACACAATAATAAAATAATAATATTTACATAAATTGATGCTTATTAAACAGTATCTACTTTTCAAGAAGATGTGGAGAAACACATACTTTAAAACATTAGAATCATTGTTTACAGGGAGAGGAGGTGGAGAAGGGAGAAAATGGAATCGATCAACCTATTAGTCAATCGGATTATTCTCTCTAAACCAAGAGTATTGGTAACCAAAATGAGTGTAAATTAGTCCTGATTTAATTGAAATAGAGAAATAAGAAATAATGTTCAGCTATTACTTTAAAAAAGAGTGTACTAGTTTGTAAAAAACAATCTCTTTTAATATGAAACCTTGTAGAAAAAAAGACTTTGTTAAGTACTACTAGTGCTTCCATTCAGCACATCTAACCTAGGTAAGTTTAATTAGACATTATTATACAGGAAGGAAAAACAGGATATTATACAGATAACATCTCCATGCTCGGTTCTGGGAGATAGTGAAATGGAGATAGAAATTAGAAAGAAATAATTCAGTTATGACACATATGTCTGCATTTCTGGAGTCAGGATGTCGGGAAAATCTAGAAAAACAGGACAGAAAATAGGTAATCTCTTGCCTGGATTTTCATTTAAGAATCAGATAGGAGCCTTTATTGAGGGCTTCTTCATCCAGCTTTAATATATTTCTGTTTTGTTTTCTTTTACTGGTGTGTGTGTGTGTGTGTGTGTGTGTGTGTGTGTGAGAGAGAGAGAGAGAGAGAGAGAGAGAGAGAGAGAGAGAGAGAGAGAGAGAGAGAGATATTCTCCCCCAGGGAGAGAGAGAGAAATTACTCAGAAGAAAAGCTTTAGTTTCATTTTCCTTATCTAAGTGAAGAAGAATGTGCAAATTTCCTACATTCCTGGAGAGAACAAAGTGAGAATATGGTTGCAGACATTTTGCATCCTAGACCTTTTGAATTGACTACCCTAGGACAAAAAGCAAATAAAAATCATAGTCCATAATATTTAAGGTCAGTAACAGCTAAAGGAAGTTCAGCACATCCAAGAGGACTATCAATGTGTCACAGAATTGCTGAAAGAAAGGTAAGACAAATCAAACAAATATCTTCCAATTGCCCAATTCAGCATCAGATACCCAAAATTCTATTCATGAAAATCCATGGATATAATTCAAGATGGGCACAGAGGAGTCACCAATCTAAACACCAGAACACTAAGTCTATAAATCCACTCTGTAGGAATTTAATCTTGGGCCACAAATATTAAGAATTTTAAACAAAAGATTGAGTTATTCAAGGATTATAGCTCTAGAAAATGATAATACATGTTATTGAAAATAAGATACTTTTTCATCACTAATCTGATTAGAGCATATATAAATTTCTAACTTTTGTTCAAAGATTTTCTCAATAATTAAATAAAATTCTATACAAATTCTAAACATAAGAGTAAATGACCTTTGCAGAGGAAACTTTTAATTGCCTAGAGTTGTTTTATCATCATTATGATTATCATTGTATTGTTATAATCATTTGGTTCTGTGGCTGATTGTAGATGTAGAAACAACTTGGAAAATGCTGTGTTAAATACGTAAATCCTGTACAAAGACATATAGCTCTAAAGTAGCAAAGTAAATTTTCTCATATTAAAAAAGTGAATAGTTCATTTAGAGTATCTTAAAATTCAATATGATTGTAATATATATATATATATATATATATATATATATATATATATATATATATATGATTTTTATACTTATATATGTGTTTGATTTGAATGCTGTGTAATACAGATTTTACCTGCATTCTTCAGAGCTGAACCATTTTAAAAATCCTTTTTAACAAACATGAAGAGTGTAATAACAACATAAAATTATTGGAACTAATATTGACCAGGAAATTCAAGTTCCTAAAATAACTAAAAATTATGTTCTAATTATGTATCAAATAAGAGAAATGGATGTTTACTTGTTCATTTCTTACAATATAGCTATTAAAAGCATTTTACATGTAAAAAAAAAAAGATTCATGATTCAAAAGTGGAGGCACATAATCTATTACAAAAGTTGTTCTTTGCTCCTGGGAGAAGGTAGAAAGCATGATGATTCTTCTAATGAAACAATTAGACTACGACCAACTGTTATTTCATTTCAAATGTTAAGTTTGTCGTATATCAACTTGTTGTTTATGATCGAACTGAAGGAGTTCGAGTGACACATTGATATATTTAAGTATTTGCTAATGACAATTATTATAAATTTATAGAATTTTGAATTGTAAAGGAATGAGAGAAAATTTATTCTAATAACCTAACTGTTAAGAATTCCTTTTTAAGGCTGGGGGTGTGGCTCAAGCGGTAATGTGCTCGCCTGGCATGCACGGGGCACTGGGTTAGATCCCCAGCACCACATAAAAATAAAATAAAGATGTTGTGTCCACCAAAAACTGAAAAATAAATATTAAGAAATTCTCTCTTCTCTCTCTCTTAAAAAAAAATTCCTTTTTAGAACACCTGTTGGGTTTTAGTCTTCTGAGTATAACTGCACTGAATGGGAGTCCGTCCTCACCCATCTGTGTTTCCCTCCTTCTCTCCCATCATTTCTTCCTTCTACCTCCACCTCCTCTCCCTTACTTCCTCCCCCTCTCCTTTACAACCCTGTGTTTCCTTCCTTCCTTTGTTCATCTCTTCATTCCTTATTCTTTCTGCAAATGCTTACTGACTCCTCTTTCCTCCAAGCAGTGGCTAAATATTTTATACGCAGTGTAAAAACAGACCTAGTTTATACTCCATTGCATTTTGGAATAGAAGCTATGAAATGAATAAAGCACATTCTGGATGATGTAATGAGTGCTGCAGTATGTCCGATTAGCAGGCTGTTTCCCAGGTTTTTATTAAATATGCCAACTACAGATGAGAATGATATAAGCAAAAGGGAAATTCAAACTGCTCTTCCTTTCTTTCCCATTCCTTCTTCCTCCTCCTTCTACTCCCCTCCTCCTCCTTCTCCTTCTTCTTTTCTCTGCCCCCCTCTCTTTCTGTTTAAATCTGCAAAGAGAAAGCCACTGGGCATTTAAAAATAATAATGTCATTTTGTAGTTTGGGTAAGATTTGTGCATTATTTTAGAGTCATGCTTTTTCTTTTGGAATAATTTACAGGTGTGTGTACTCTTCTGTTGGTTAGCTTTTGATCACTGTGGCAAATACCTGAGATAAATCAACTAAAAGGAGGAAACGTGTATTTTGGGCTCACAGTTTCAGAGGTTTCAGTCTATGGTCACTTGATCTTGTAGTTTTGAGGCTGTAATAACACAGTACATCATGAAAGATATACAATATTTCTTTAGACAATATTGTTTTTTTCCTAATAATTATGACCAATACCTCCCATTCCCTATCTTACCATACTACTGTAGTATGGCTAAATCTTCCAAATCTTGTATGCATTTTTAAAAATTTAAGCCAATATTTTCCTTTTTTTCATTCATTGCTTTTTTATTCACTTCATTTAATTTTTTTTCCATTTTTAATTTCGTTCTATTGGTTTTTAATCCTAAGATTTAATTTGTAAATCTGTGTCATCATTCTGGCTAAAAAGTACAAGTTTATATACACACACATGCACATATTTAAAAATCATGGCTGGGGATGTGGCTCAAGCGGCAGCGCGCTCGCTTGGCATGCAAGTGTCCCGGTTCAATCCTCAGCACCACATACCAACAAAGATGTTGTGTCCGCCAAAAACTAAAAAATAAATATTAAAAGTATTCTCTCTCTCTCTAAAAAAATGGCCTGATTTTGACCTTCAAATAAGAGTTTATTGACTCTAGACATAGACTTTAAGATTAAATTTGACTTCTTCATATTATATTTTAGAGTTTTTATAGAACTACTTGACACTACTGCATCTATTGAGGTTCTGCCAATATTACAAAAATAGATTCATAAAGATGCTTTGCAGACATCATCATTTTCTTTAACTTAAGGTATAAAATATGGCATTAATATATTTGGCAACAGTGTCATAAAATTTGATAGTGTTTACTTAACTCATCTTGGTTGTTTAAATCTTAATGCTATACTATTTAAAGTAAAACTAGAATATGTTCTTAATTTTAAGTTATTAGTGTCAGGTGTTATATCAGGTCGATAATACTTGCTCCACTTTGAGGAGTAGAAGTTGGTTTATATAACTCAAAGATTTTTAGTTTTCTTCCTTTTTCATCACCTATCCCAGTTATTGTGTATGATATTCAACATGTTTCAACACAGTTTTGAGACAGAGAAAATTATTCAATCTCATCCTAGGGATTTCTCATCAGATGAATGAACAAAGAAAATGTAGTATATATACACAATGGAATATTACTTAGCCATAATAAAGAATTAATTTATGAGTTTGCCAGTAAATGGTTGGATCTAGAGACTATTATGCTAAGTTAAATAAGCCAATATAAAAAATCCAGAGGCTGAATGTTCTCTCTAATATGTAGATTAGGGGGAGGGTAGAAGTTCAATGAATTAGACAAAGAGGAGTTGAAGGAAGGGAAGGGTGACAGGACTAGAAAAGACAGTGGAAAGAATCTGACATAAATTTTCTATGTTCACATATAAATACACCACCAGTGAGATTCCACATTAGGTACCATCACAAGAATAGGTCCTCAATATTTAGAAACTAAATCAGTTCAGAGAAACCATGACTCAAAAAAAAAAGTCATAGAGGAAATTTTAAAATATTTAAAATATATAAAATATGAATATATAACTTTCAATTATATAAATTCTGTGAAATGTTGCCTAAGTGGAATTTTGGAGAGTAGATATACATATTGGAAATCCATCATAAACTAATGGCAATTCATATGTATCAATGTATAATATCTATATATATATATATATATATATATATATATATATATATATATATATATCAATGTTTAATATCTATAAATATATATATCACAATCAAACAGGCTTTTTTTCAAGTATAAAAGACTGATGACTCCACATTTGACAAAAATTTGTTAGAGCCCAACACCTATTTACTATGAAATATAAGCAAACTAGAATGCAAGGCACTTACTTGACTTGGTAAAAAATGTGTATAATTAGCCATATTTTATACACACACACATGTGCAATATACATATTAGCCACATATGTACATTTATACATATATATATGATAGAAATATGTATACTATATGTCTATACACAGAATAGTGTACATGCATATACTTCCAATCTCTCTCATTTGAGAAGAATTACAAGCAACAACAACATTCCAGAAATTATGAGCATACCTAATTCCCCAAACTGCTTTTTCAGTACTATTTTTCAATAAAATAAACGAGAGGTCCTTTAAGAAATAGCTGATTGTGAGATGAGTCAAGAAATATAAAAAGTGAGCTTGAAGTATGTTACACTGATAGCAAACAAAGGAGTACTACGCACATGTGCACATAATGATGGGGATATATATATATATATATATATATATATTTTTTTTTTTTTTTGAAATATACATATTTCAAAAGGACACTTACAGGACCCAAATGGATACACACACACACACACACAATTCCTCATAGCCAAAGCTGGAACAATTTGGAAATAAAATAATATAGTGTCGGAGTTTATAGAGATATAATAGTATTGAATAAATAAATATGTAAGGCTGAAGAGGAGATTAATTTCCCATGTAGAAGAATTCCAAAAACAGTTACGTTGTTACTTGCCCCAAAGAAAGGGAGCATAGCTCTGTGCTCCTTTAGTATAGGTTGTGTATTATGCTTTTCTTCCAAAAGACAAAATATGGGAAAAGAGGATAAAAGGGTAATTTCACAGTGAAGTAACTTTCAAAACTGTACCTGTACCAGGTGGTCAAAGTTCACTTTCATAGTGATCATCAATGTTCACAGAATGTTCCCTTGACTAGGTGGTGAGAATGGCACTCTACCTATGCATTCTTCCTCCTGAAAACATAACCCCATTGTGACCATAAGAAAAACTTAAGACAAACCGTAATAAAGAAACACTGTTTAAAATATCTGAGCATCCTTCTTAAAATCATTCTGAAAGCCCGAATCTACATGAATCTATGTAAATATAGATAAAATATTTTCATTAATTGCAGTATATCACTATCACTTCACTAAGTATAAACACAATTTTTCATGTATGATATTTAATAATAATGAAAACTTCTTGTACTCTAAATGAGAAGACTGTATTTTCTTCTCAATTTTTATTGCAAATCTAAAATTTTAAACATACATAGAAAATGTGTATATACATGCAATATATGTAAATTGCTTAGTGTATAAATGTATGCACTATATATACACTTGATATTATATGTAAACATACAGTGTATCTATGTTTATATACCTACACTCATATTTTATATTATATACTACATATTACATTGAGAGAGTACATTTTGGAGGCTTTATTTGAATAAATATTTTTCAATAGTATGTAAAAATTGTTCAGAGCAGCAATGTGAGCCAGAGGAATTATAATCCAAGAAGTAAGTGAAATCCTAAAGGAAAAAAACATAAAAGAAATGTCATTTCTGAATCATTTCATCAGTTGTTTCTCTAAGAGACAGGAACAAATATTTTTTTTTGCAAATGCAACACAATCAAGTGTGTGTCTACCACCTAACTCCTACTTTTGCATTGATCAAGTTCTGTCCTTCTGTTTTTGTTCAGACCACTCTATCCCATTTTCGTGAAACTAGTATGTTTCCACAGCACATACAATTACTCATTGAATGATTTCTTATGCAATTACTTTGAATTGGCATTCCTTATTTGTATTAAAATATTTAATATATTTTGATAACTTTGAAGGAAGTGCTATGAAGGCAGAATGTTCTCTGACCTACATGATCTTTTTGTAGTTTGTGTGTGAAAATGTATTATGTGAAAGGTCAGGCTGATGATGACTGAGATTTTAAACTTTGATGACTAAGGTCTTAAAATCAAATGGCTTACATTTATATGTGTACATGCATTTAGAGTCTAATTTATTCCAACATTTATTATTAATATCACTATGAAATAATACTTAAATGCAAAAAGATTTTTTTAATGCCAATAACAAGTGGAGATTGTTATCAATAACCTTCTTGATGCCCAGGTAGAAAACTTTCAGAGACTGGTTTTACTGCTTTGCCTGTAGGGCATATCCCCAGAGGGCCTTTGCAAACCCAGCTCCTTCCCCTCGTTTTCCTTTATAGTTCCAAAACATAATCTCATAGCATGCTACAAATTCAACATATTAAGAGAAGGGAGAATTGTCTGGAACAGCCAGAGCCCTTCTCATCCCTCCTAGAACAAGATGTCCTATGATATTTTAACCCAATATTAAATGACCCTTAGTGTACAAAACCCAGAGTGAAGTGTCTTTTGGTATCCATCAGCAGGTATGCAATTAAACGCATCCTCTCTTAGCAGTTTCCTTGAACTGTGGGGGACTGACTCACTCAGGATTCTATACCCTTTCCTGCCTATTGTAATATAGTTGCTTCAATTGTTGACTGAATATTCTTTCTTACTGTATTCATGGAAATAGGATTGATACTGGTACACAGTATTGCCAAGGTATTTTAGATGTGCACAATGAACCTGCTTCATTTCCCTGTCTAGGGACAGTTAACCTGCAGTTAATAGATGTGCACAATGAACCTGCTTCATTTCCCTGTCTAGGGGCAGTCCACATTCCTCTTCCATGTTACTCATATTCACCAATACTCTGCCATTGCCTGGAATATTGTTGATATCTAGGTCAATATGTTACTTAAATGACAAGGATTAATGAATTATTTATACATTATATATACATATATCTATACATATGCATAGCAATATATGAACTCATACATTTTTAATATATTTAAACTGAAATATGCTCAAACAAAAGAAGAATGATTAACACAGAGTAGTAGAATAAAAATAGAATTTTGTAAATTAAAATCATGTTTTTGTGTAGCTGTTAGGTCTACCCTTATCAACAAGGAAATACTTGGACCTTTTAACATCACTGGAATGTTTTTTTTCCTAAGAAAACAATTTCTTCACTAAAAATAAATTGCTCAATATAGATTGTACATGAGACGTCTAAAAATTATCATCTGTTTGTCTTATGAAAATTCTAATGTTTATATAGAAGCATACAGTTACTAGTTTTATAAACAAATTTCTGGAATTTGATAGTAACCTTATCTGTATCACTAATGAAAGAAAACTTTTAATGCTTTGGTGAAAAAAAAATTTTAACATGCTATAAAAGTATCTCATAAAACAATATATTAGCTAAAATTTACAACTTAATTTGAAACTAGCTTCTTATTATGAAGAGAAAATTGCTTGTGATTCAGACAAAAATCATCCATAAACACTATTGATTTTCTCCTTGATGTGACCTACATCCTCTTCTTCTAGTCTGGTGCTCATACCAGTATTGGCACTTCATGAATAAAATCCTTCAGAAAATCCCCACAATGGACTCTTCGTTTTATAAAATACAAATCTACAGAGAAAACAAAGCAAAAATATATTCAGTAATTTTTTTAATAACTTTAATACAATATTAACTTGATTGACTATGCCATAACAATCTATTTGTACAGCCTGAAGTATAATTGAAGGTATTCCTGTCCTTAAGGTATTTAGGAAATAAGTTTCTATAATTGCAGCCCACTGATTCACTCAATAAATCATTCTTCTAAGATGGCTGACTTCCACATGAAAATATGCAGAACCTCTGTGAAAAATATAAATCGAAGATCTATATTTATATTTTAGAAGCGCCAAGCATTATTTTAAGGTCTCAACTTCAAAATTTGCAAAGAGAATTTTTTTTTGTTGTTTGTGGTATTAACTGTAAATATGTCATGTGCATATTTTGATAACATGTAGACTCAGATAAAATAATTTATTTATTTAGTGTATTCATTCATCTTGCATTAAGCAACATGAGGAAATCTTTAGTATATAAACCTTAAGTAGTACAAGGAATCCTCATTACTTTGTGATTAAAATAATAGCCAGCTCCCAAAGGAATGTAGCTTTTAGAAGAGGACAGCAGCCCAGTTAGGCAACTCAGTTGCAGTAGCAAGGAAATGGACTGAAGCAGTGTAATATTCATGCTGTGTGGTGCCTGATGATACGTAAGATGGGTAATAGGGCATTTACTGTTCACACATTTTCGCCCTTCACTGCTTCTCTCATACCAATGTGCCATAATTTAACTATTGCCTTTACCTCCGTCACTATTTGAAAATTAATGTTGATAAATTTTTATTTGAAATTAACTGGATTTCAGTAAAATGAAGTAGAGACAGTTTATAAATGTAACATCTGTCACAGCCAGAGCTGACTTAAAACAGATGTTTTCCTATAACATCTATCATTTTTATTTATTCAGACTAAGGTTCTACATGTTGAAGTCTTGGTCAAATGTAAGTATTTTTAAAAGGTCAGATTAGTTTCAGTGAATGTCAAGTGCCCAGTTTAACATAAGTCTGCAAAGAATCCGAATTTTTTTTCTTTTTATAGAGACTGATCATCATGTGTAAACAACATTTCTAAAGTACAACCTGAAAAGAAAATTCATATTATCAACCCATTAAGAAGGAAACTTAGTTTTTGTTTTTTTAAAATAGTACTAAAAAAAAAACAAAAAAAACAAACCATAGCATATGCAGTATAACTATAGATCATTCGGATCATTTGCTTCACCTCTTCTACCTCTTCTTCTGTCTAGGTCATCAGCATAACAGGAAAATAAACAACTCACACGTTACTAAACCAAGGAGCTCCCTTACCTGAAAATCTTGTTAATACCCTTGTTAATACCACCCTGTATTCAGGAATAGTGCAGTCCTACTTTCCTAATGAAAAGGAGACTTCCCATGAGGGGAAGGCTACCTTTTATCTCCAATGGTACCATGGGTCTGCCTCCAGACATTGTCCAAGGAAACTCAGATTCCACTGGAGAACCACACTTGCCAGTCTTTGTGTCTTCTCTGAGTTTGGTAGCAAAATTTCTTTACAACTGCTAAGCTTTAGTTTCAGATGCCATGTCACCCTATAGTTCTACTTAAGAAACATTAATTTATAGGTTCAATTCCATTCAACTATAATTCTAGCTAATGGACCTTAAATATCTACAAGATGCATGAAACTGTGTTTTTATCAAAAAGAATGCATCGCTTGCATTAGTTCCCATACTCTGTCAACTCTTTACACACATAAAATTTTATTCATTTCATGTTACCAAAGGATTAAACATTAGGTCTCTGAAGTATTACTTAGAGGAGGCCCTAATAAGTGCTTAGATGTATAATCAATATCACCTCTAATGAAATGCAATCAGTTATTGTATTCCCTGCCTTTGCTGGTTCACATGATATTGAACTATATTCATTGACCAATGATAGATTGCTAATAAAAAAAACAGTATTTGAATTTACTGTGTCACAAGTCTGCCAAGGGGATGTCCTTAAAATGAAACAGAAATGCCATCTATCAAGATAATGAGAAATCATGAACTAAGACATAGTTGTCCAGATATCAATATATTACATTCCATATTCTAGGAGAACCTATTAAAGAGAATGGTCATGTATCACACTATGGCATATAGAATAGAAAGCTGATGCAACAATTAGTCCCATTTACAAATTTATTAATCACTTTGGATGTTATAATGCTATTTAACTCCTTGCATGTCAGCTACTATTTTTTCCTAAATATCATAGGATATATTTTAGTATTTAAAAATATAGAGGGTTGGGTTTGTGGCTCAGTGGTAGAGCATTTGCCTGTCATGCGTGAGGCATTGGGTTTGAATTCCCAGCATCACATATAAATAACATATTATGTTCATCAACTATATATATATATATATATATATATATATATATATATATATATATATATATATATATAAAGTACCTATATAATAAGTTGATTTTCAGTTATCTGTTGGTATGTCACATACCATTATAAAATAGAGTGGCTAAAAATAAAAGTAATTATTTATTTGGTTCACAAATCTGCATTTGGTGCAAGTTTCATTGAAGATGGCTTTGTCTTTGCTCCATGTGGAGTCAGTAGTTGTAGCTTGTCTGGGGCTGGGGGAAGATGCCTTTCCTAGAGAACTTGTGCACACTTGCCTGGCAATCTGGTGCTGGCTTTCAGTTGAGAGTTCACTTTAGTTTGCTGATGTAGAGGCCTCATTTCTTACAATTCAATGGTTGGTTGCTAAGATCAAGTGTGCCAACAGTTAAAAAGTGGAAGTTTCTGGCTTTCTAGATCCTGTAACTAGCACAGTCTCAATATTGTCATATTTCATCGGCAGTATTTGGAAAATAAAGGTTGAAAATAGCATTATTTGAATTTATATTAATTATATTTATATAAATGTGTTGTCTTTATTATATTATACATTAATGTTTTAGTTGTTTTCATACATATATGCTATACAATATTTTTATATGATTATTTATATATAATATTTGTTATGAGTGACACCTAGGAGTATATGTTCCATCCTAGGAAACAACTCTTTTTCATCCATAGACCTATGATACCACAAAAGTTATTTGCTTTTCTTCTTTAGCATGGCTAAGTGTCTGTTAATTTTATTTATTTTTTTCAAAGAACCAACTCTGTTCTGTCAATTTTTTCAATTGTTTCTTTTGTTTCAATTTCATTGATTTCAGCTCTGATTTTAATTTTTTCCTGTCTTCTGCTGCTTTTGGTGTTGATTTGTTATTCTTTTCTAGGGCTTTGAGATGTAATGTTAAGTCATATATTTGTTGACTTTTTCTTCTTTATTTTTTAAAAGAGAGAGAGAGAGAGAGAGAGAGAGAGAGAGAAAATTTTAATATTTATTTTATTTTATTTTTTTAGTTTTCGGCAGACACAACATCTTTGTATGTGGTGCTCATGATTGAACCCAGGCTGCACGCATGCCAGGCGAGCGTGCTACCGCTTGAGCCACATCCCCAGCCTGACTTTTTCTTCTTTTAAGGAATGAACTTCATGCAATGAACTTTCCCCTTAGAACTGCTTTTGTAGTGTCCCAGAGATTTCAATATGTTCTACCTATGCTGTCATTCACCTCTAAGAATTTTTAATACTCTCTTTGATGTCTTCTGGAACCCATTGTTCATCCAGTAGCATATTATTTAGTCTTCAGGTGTTGGAGTGGACTTCATTTCTTATTTTATCATTGATTTCTAATTTCATTCCATTATGATCTGATAGAATGTAGCATAGTATCTCTACTTTTTTAAATATTTGCTAAGAGTTGTTTGTGGCATAGTATATGGTCTATTTTAGAGAAGGATCCATGTGCTTCTGAGAGAAAAGTGTATTTGCTTTTTGAAGGATGAAATATTCTATATATGTCAGTTAAGTCTAAGGTATTGATTGTAGGATTGAGTTCTATAGCTTATTTTTTCGGCTTTTGTTTTGAGGATTTATCTAGTGATGAAAAAGATGTGTTAAAGTTATCCAAACTTATTGTGTTGTAGTCTGTTTGTCACTCTGATTCCAAAACCAGGCAAAGACACATCAAAAAAAGAAAACTTCAGATCTATATCTTTAGTAGACATACATGCAAAAATTCTCAATAAAATTCTGGTAAATTAAATACAAAAACATATCAAAAAGATCATGCATCATGATCAAGTGGGATTTATCCTACGGATACAAAGTTGGTTCAACATATGAAATCAATAAATGTAATTCATCACATAAACAGACTTAAAGATAAGAATCATATGATCATCTCAATAGATGCAGAAAAAGCATTTGACAAAATACAGCACACCTTTATGTTCAAAATACTAGAAAAACTAGGGATAACAGGAACATATCTCAACATCATAAATATTATCTATGCTAAACCCCAGGACAACATCATTCTAAGTGGAGAAAAATTGAAGGCATTCCTTCTAAAAACTGGAACAAAACAGGGATTCCCTGTTTTGAAACGCTGGCCAGATCAATTAGACAGATGATAGAAATCAAAGGGATACACATAGGAAAAGAAGAACTCAAATTGGCACTATTAGCTGATGATATGATTTTATACTTAGAAGACCCTAAAATTTCCACTAGAAAACTTCTACAACTAGTAAGTGAATTCAGCAAAGTAGCAAGATATAAAATCAACACCCATAAATTGAGGGCATTTCTGTATATAAGTGACAAATCCTCAAAAAGGGAAACAAAGAAAACTATCCCATTTACAATAGCCTCAAAAAAAAATTGGGAATCAATCTAACGAAAGATGTGAAAGATCTATATAATGAAAATTACAGAACCCTAAAGAAAGAAAATAAAAGAAGACCTTAGAAGATGAAAAGATCTACCTTGCTGTTGGATAGGCAGAATTAATATAATCAAAATGACAATACTTCCAAAAGCAATATACAGGTTTAATGCAATTCTGATCAAAATCCCAATGACATTCCTCAAAAAAAAAAAAAATAGAAAAAGCAATCATAAAATTCATCTGGAAAAATAAGAGACCCAGAATAGCTAAAGCAATTCTTATCAGGAAGAATGAAGCAGGTGGCATCACTATACCTGTTCTTAAACTATAACATAGAGCAATAGTAACAAAAACAGCATCATAGTGGCACCAAAACAGACTGATAGACCAATGGTATAGAATAGAGGACACAGAGACTAACCTACAAAATTATAATTCTCTTATATTAGAAAAAGGTGCCAAAAAAAATTACCAGAGAAAATATAGCCTCTTCAACAAATGGTGCTGGGAAAACTGGAAACACATTTGCAACAACATGAAATTAAAACCTTATCTCTCACTATGCACAAAACTCAACTGAAATGGATCAAGGACTTAAGAATACAACCAGAGACCCTGCGTCTAATAGAAAAAAATGCAGGAACTAATCTCCATCATGTGATATTAGGCCCAACTTCTTAATAAGACTCCTTTCGTGCAAGAAATAAAACAAAAAATTAATAAATGGGATGGATTGTAACTAAAAAGTTTTTTCTTGGCAAAAGAACAGAGAGCCTACATCTTTTAAGCAAATCTTTACCCCTCACGCATCAGATAGGGCACTAATCTCTAGGGTATATAAATAACTCAAAAAGCTAAACACCAAAACAACAAATAACCCAATCAGTAAATGGGCCAAGAACCTGAACAGACACTTATCAGAAGATGATATACAATCAATCAACAAATACATGAAAAATGTTCATCATCACTAGCAATTAGAGAAGGCAAATCAAAACTACGCTAAGATTTCATCTCACTCCAGTCAGAATGGCATCTATTATGCATACAAGCAACAACAAATGTTGGCGAGGATGTGGGGATAAAGGTACACTCATACACTGCTGAGGGGACTGCAAATTGGTACAGCCAATACGGAAAGCAGTATGGAGATTTCTTGGAAATTTGTGAATGGAACCACCATTTGACCCAATTATCTCACTCCTTGGTTTATACCCAAAGGACTTAAAAACAGCATACTACAAGGACACAGCTACATCAATGTTTACAGCAGTACATTTCACAATAACTAAACTATATCAACCTAGATGCCTTTCAATAGATGAATGGATAAAAATATGTGGCATATATACACAATGGAATATTACTCAGCAATAAAAGAGAATAAAATCATGGCATTTGCAGGTAAATGGATGGAGTTAGAGAAGATAATGTTAAGTGAAATTAGCCAATCCCAAAATACCAAATGTGGAATATTTTCTTTGCTATAAGGAGGCTGATTCATAGTGGGATAGGAAGAGGGCACATGGGAGGAATAGATGAACTCTAGATATTGCAGAGGGATTGGAAGGGAAGTGAGAAGGCATGGTGTTTTAAATGATGGTGGAATGTGATGATCATTATTATCCAAAGTACATGTAAAAAAACACAAATTGGTGTGATTATACTTTGTATACAATGAGAGATATGAAAAATTGTGCTGTATATGTTAATAAGAATTGTAATGCATTCCGCTGTCATATATAAATAAAAATTAAAAAAAAAATATTTGCTTCTGAAGTACAATCATGGAACTGTCATAAAATGGATATATGCACTCAAAAAAAAAAAAGAAAGAAAAAAAGGAAAGAAAAAGAAAAAAGTGACACTGGTTCCCAGGCAAGTTCCAAATCCAGAAGGGCAAACTCTAATAAATTTGAAGCTCTGAGAATAATACTTTGTGACTCGGTGGCCTGTCCACCTGGCCTACTCAGTAGTGGCCCCACCCTCTTAGTCCAAAGAGTCACCATTTTTTTTCAGATCTCTGCAAAAAGATCATTCTTTCTTCATTTTATGTCATTTCTGTTTCTTTCAGTCAAATATGAACAATCTTTCTGTTGATATAAAAAAATTGCAAAAGCAGAGACTGGGGTTATAGCTCAGTGGTAGAGTGCTTGCCTAGCATGTGTGAGGTCCTGAGTTTGATGCTTAGCACCACATAATAATACATAAAATATTGTGTCTCTCTACAACTAAAACACTTATAAAAATTGCAAAAACATTTTGGGTTTTTCATAAAACTTATGGAGCCCTATTCCATGAGACTTGAGGTCCTACAGTGATCTTCCTGCATGACTGCATCTCTGCTGTTGGGATTCTGCTGAGAAAGTTGAACCTGTACATGAATCATGCATCTGATTTAATCAATAACTTTGCATCCACACACTTCTTGTTTCCAGAAAACATTGGGCACTCTGGTGCTTTTCTAAATCATCAAGTGCTCTTCTTTTTTCCTTAAAAAGTTAAGCCTTCATTTATAATTCTTCTCACACATTATAAGCAATGTCTGCTGCTACTATAAAAGAATGCCACAGATTAGGTAAATTATAAACAATAGATGTTTATTCATCTTACAGTTCTGGAAGTTGGAAAGTCCAAGATCAAGGAGCCACATCTATTGATGGCCTTCTTGTTGCATCATAACATTGCAGAAGAAGAAGAAAGCACTTGGGACACAGAGGGGGAAAAAACTGTTGAACTCATTCATTCATGAGGAATTCGTTCAATAACTAACACTTCTGAAATAATGCTCTCAATTTCATTAAGGTGGTGCTCTCCTTAAGTTCCCATATCAATACTGTTGAAATTGTACTTCAACAATACACTTCTAAGCTTTTAAGGGGACATTCAAACTATAACAAACAGGAAGGAAAAATTCAGGTCCATCTCCATAACTTTGCTTGAAAACTTTTTTTGTCCAAATAGCCTATTCACAATTTTAATATGTGTATTTTTTAATTTGTTCTAATTAGTTGTACACATGACAGTAGAATGCATTTTGACACATTATACATAAATGGAGTGTAACTTCTGGCTCTTCTGGATGTACATTATGTAGAATCACCCTGGTTGTGTAATCGTATATGTACATAAGGTAATAATGTCCAATTTATTGAGTATATTTCCTCCCACTATACCACATCCCATCCCATCACTCTTCTCTGGATAATACAAAGTACATCTATTTTCCCCTAACTCTCACCTTATTGTGAATTAGCATCCATATATCAGAGAAAACATTTGGCCTTTGGCTCTTGGGATTGACTTATTTTGCTTAGCATGATATTCTCTGGCTCCATTCATTTACTGGCAAATGCTGTGATTTCTGGGTAATATTCCATTGTGTACATATACCACAATTTCTTTATCCATTCATCTACTGAAGGGCATCTAGGTTGGTTCCACAGTTTTTCTATTGTGAATTGAGTTGCTATAAACATTGAAGTGGCTACATTACTATAAGGTGTTGATTTTAAGTCCTTTGGGTATATAATAAGGAGTGGGATAACTGGGTCAAATGGTGTTTCCATTCCAAATTTTCTGATGAATTTCCATACTGCTTCCAGTAATGATTGGACAAGTTTGCATTCCCACCAGCAATGTATGAGTGTACCTTTCCCCCAACATCCTCCCCAACATTAACTGTTGCTGGTATTCTTGATATTTTGATACTTCATCTCACTTTGGAGTGAGATGAAATCTCAGAGTTTTGATTTATATTTCTCAAATTGCTAGAGATGTTGATTTTTTTTCATATATTTGTGGATTGATTTTATTTCTTCTTCTGTAAAGTGTCTGTTCTATTTCTTAGCTCATTTATTGATTGGGTTATTTGTATTTTGGGTGTTGAGTTTTTTTGAGTTCTTTATATATCCTGGAGATTACTACTCTATCTAAGGTGCATGTGGTAAAGATTTTCTCCCATTCTGTAAACTCTCTCTTCATGTTATTGATGGTTTCCTTTGCTGAGAAGAAGCATTTTGGATTGAATCATGTATTATTATTTTTTTTTATTTTACTTCTTGTGCTTTCAAAGTCTTGTTAAGGAAGTCAGTTCCTAAGTCAACATGCTTAAGATTGGGGCCTACTTTTTCTTCTATTAGCACAGGGTCTTTGTTCTAGTGCCTAAGTCTTTGAATCACTTTGAGTTTTGTGCAGGCTGAAAGATCGGATTAAATTTCATTTTGTTACATATAAATATGCAACAAAATATATGTGTTCTTTAAGATGATAATTATTTTTTCTTATTAATCTCCACTTTTCCTTTTTTTGTTTTTCCTTTATTTTATTTATTTATCTTTATGTGGTGCTGAGGATCGAACCCAGGGTCTCACACATGCTAGGCAAGCGCTCTACCACTGAGCTAAAATTCCAGTCCCTCCTCTTTTTCTTTTTATCCTCTACAAGAATTATTTTTAACACCATACATCCTCAGATATGCTAACAAATGTATGTTTTATTTTTTTTACCAATTGTTAGATTCTGATATGAGTGGAAAACACCATAATGACCTATGGGTAGATGAAAGACAGTGTTCTTTCTTACTTATAAATGAGATGGGGAAAAGCCATGCCACAAAGTCACACAGGAGTTGCATCCAGGAAAAGGACAACAGCAATCTGGAATTGTAAGAGGAGGCTTTTGTGTGGCAATCAAATTGTGATAATTTGGGTTGAATGGGCTTCTTGTGGATTGTATAGCTTGATGATTCCACAGGCACAAAAAAAGGAGACTATTTCTAGATGTTTGGAATCAGGGTTTCTGGTAGTTAGATGTATATGTTCCAATCCAGGAATGATAGAGCAAGTTAAGAAAAATGATTAAGGGGTGGATATAGCAAACTTCCCACAAAAAAGAATTGAGGGCTATTTAGTCATAACCTCAAGTCAGTAACAGCACAACATTTGTGAAATACTGCATGGCTGTCTAGAATTTGTCTCTCAAATGACTCAAATGATTCAAAGTTCTTTCAACTTACATTCATTTCTAAATTCCAAAATAATTTCCAACCTTGTTTGTAATTTCTATATTAACAACCTACTTTCTTTTACCAAAATCTTTATTAATTCCAAGATGCAATAATATAGTACCACAAACTGAGAAGATCAATTATTTAATGTTATCATTTCACAGTTCTCAAGGCTGCAAGTTCTATCAGAGTGTCAACAGGATAATGGTTTCTCTGGAAGATCTGGGGTGATTCCATTATATAATTTATCTTTGCTTTGGACTCTTCAGACAATCATTGGAATTCCTTGGCTTGCATCTGTAACTCAAATCTCCGCCTACATCTTCATATTGTATTCTTCCTGTATCTCGTTCTCCATGTCTCTTACCTTCTGTGAACACAAATCACATTGGATTAAGGCCCATCCTAATGACCTCATCTTAGCCTGAATCCATCTGCAATTATCCCATTTCCAAATAAGACCATATTTTGAAGTTTAGGGAAAGACTATTATTTTGTGTGAACACCATCCAACACAGTGTACTTACAGCTAATTATCCTTAGAATTGTTTTCTTTCTAAACAAATACCATCAAAACCAGAATTTAATTGAAACATTTTAATTGTTCCATATACATAGAGGGTAGAACATGTTATAAAGAATAGCTAATATTTGTGAGGATAAATTCTAATGTTAAAATGCAAAGAATGATAAAAAAATAAAAATAAAAAAAATGCAGAGACATTTTTGTTTTAATGATTTAAAAATGTTCTACACAGTTAAGTCTCTTATGTCACAAATGGGAATGAAATAGTTAGAAAATAATATATAGAATATTAAAAAATATATTAGACCTTGGAGTTTAGAAATTCCGAGTGGAAACTCCAGAACCTCATTTTAAGTGAAATTTATTTCTCTTCATAGTGATGTGATCTTAAGCATATTAATTATGCCATATTTCCAATCAAGTTTCATCATTCTTGGAAGAAACAATGATATAATTTCTGATAAATGAATGTTTATCCGAATTCTGATAAATAAATGACTAATGCCTATCTCAGAGTATATATTCAATGAATTTTCCTTGTTTTTGTCATACATCAAATATTTTAGATAGTATTTGGTAAGAAGAACTTGTGATTACTCTAAATTCACTTAACAGTTTATCATTTCTAACTTATATGCCTATTTAAAGTAATATTTATATGCTTTATTACTGCAATGGGATCATCAACAATTACAATTTTATTGGAATTAAATATGCCATGGAATGTTTATTGGTGTTTGTAATGTTCACCTAAACTTTGATCATTTATAAAACAAATTATCACAGAAATGAAAGTGATGGCCAGGCACATTGGCACACGCCAGAAATCTCAGAAGCTTAGAAGGCTGAGTTAGGAGGATCATGTGTTCAAAACCAGCCTTAGCAGCTTAGCAAGGCCCTAAGCAACTTAGTGAGACCCTGTGTCCAAATAAAATATTTTTAAAAAGGGATGGGGAAATGGCTGAGAAGTCAAGCATCCTGAGTTCAATACCTGGTTAGAAAAAAAAAAAAAAAAAAAAAACAATGAAAATGTTGGCTACAGGGACACATTTGGAGATATTAACATGTGGATGTCAGAAAAACATGTGGGTGAACAATAAGTAAATATCTACACACCCAATATCAACAACACTATAAAATGCACAGGTTTTTCAAGTACCTACAGAATGTTTAGCAAAAAGTACTTTATGTTGGGCTGAAATAAGAACTAGTAATATATACAAAGGATTCAAATAAGAGGGATTGCATTCTTTAATCACAATGAAATAAACAGGAAATCAATAAAATTAAAATGGAACATCCTGGGTATCTGAAAACTAAGCAACACATTCCTGCAGAACCATCTATCAAAAAGGAACTAAATAGCACACTTGTAATCCTGGTGGCTTGGAAGTCTGAGCCAGGAGGATCTTGATTTCAAAGCCAGCCTCAGCAACTTAGCAAGGCCTTAAGCAACTCAGTGAGACCCAGTCTCTAAATAAAATATCAAACGAGCTGGGGATGCAGAGCAGTGGTTAAGCACCCCTGCGTTCAATCCCTGACACCAAAACAAACAAACAAACAAAACAAAAAACCAAGGAACTAAATAAGGTTTTTAAAGTAGTTTGTGCTAGTAAGAGTAGAACTTAGAAGACTTATTAAAACTTGTGAAAATCTGGTAAAATAGTGTAGTAGAAATCATTGTATTAAAATATGTATTTTATAAAATAATGAAGGTACAAAATTGTTGGTCTTTTCTCCTGATAATAAAGAAAGGAAAATTAAATACATACAAAATATTAATTCTTAGAGTAGAAATAAAGGATAGAGAAACCCATTGTACATGAGAGAAAGACAATAAAAAGGTCAATCCATTGGAAATAGAACAATAAAATTCTATTGATATGAGCATTTAGTAAGAGATATCACTACAGATCTTACAGTGAAATAATAGAAACAGAAAGTTACAAATTTTTACTTAAATCAATGATTCAGATATAATAGACCAATTTCTAGAAAAAGTCTAATAAATAGAAAAATATAATTTGATTAGTTTTTCCTTGTTGAAAAAAATGTTGCCTACAGAATTAAAAGCATTCTGTCACCACCCACCCTCTTTCCAATTAATCTATCACAGTTATATTCACGAGTGAATTTTTTCCAAAAAAAAAAATAGGTAAGAAATAATATCTATTTTGCAGTCTTCCATAAAAAGGGGGAAGAAGAAGATTTTTCTTTAGTGAACATGTTTATACTACCAATTCTCACATGAATCTTACAAAAAATATTTTTGACCAATGTATCTCATAAACAGTTGTAAAACTACTAAATATTAGTAAATCAAATTTAGTTATATATAAAAGGAATGGTTTATTGTGACAAATTATGATCTATTTCAGGAATTCAGGGATCCAGTATAAAACCATAAATTTTGAAAATCTGTCAATATATTTAACTAAACCAATAAATTAAAAAGCGAAATCACATAATTACCCCAACGTTTGTTGAATTTAAATAGCCTTTTTTTTGGGTTACTTTTAGATATACATGTCAGTAGATTATATTTGGACATTATACATATATAGAATATAACTTATTCTAATTGGGATCACATTCTTGTGATTGTACAAGATGTAGAGTTTCACTGGTTTTGTAATCAGATATAAACATAGGAAAGTTATGTCCAGTTCATTCTACTGCTTTTCTATTCCCACATGATCTCTCAGGCAAAAATGATACCAGAAGACTTTTTTAAACCAATGATGTGAAAAAAATAGATTAACTATGAATAACATTGTATTTAATGGTGAAATACTTCTATTATCAAGAAAAAACAGTCCAATATTTTAAAAAAAAAACTATGTCTGACTTAATTTTTTAAAAAATCTGTTTTATTTTCTTTAACAATTAATGTATCTTAAGTAAATGGATAAACACACTACACGAGTGAATTAAAAAATTCAATATTGTTACAATGTCTATGCTGTCCAAATTATTGTCAAAGATTACTATAATATTACAGTAATAAAGATAGAGTGGTGTTGGTGTATGGGCAAGCAAAAAACTAATGCAAAGAGTAGAGTCCAGAAAGAGATCCCCCTATGTATTCACTGCTGTTGTCTGAACATTCCCTGGCAAAGGGGTAGTGTGTTACAATATGATCATGAATGTGAAAGTGTTAAAAGGGCTTTAGCAATAAGATCATGAGAGTAGATCCTTCTGGATGGGATTAGGGCCCTAATAAAGGAGCTTGCAGGAGTGTGTTAGAACTCTTTGGCTCTTCTTCCATGTTAGTATGCCAGAGGATGAACCTGCTTGTGTCTTCATCTTGAACTTCCCAGTCTCCATAAGTATGAGAAAATAAAATGCTATTATTTATAAATTAGCCTGTCTCTGGTATCTTCTTACAGTAATACAAATATATTAACTCAGTCACTTATTTGAACCATTCTAGTGACATTATAATTTAGTGGAAATAGAGAATATTATGGTTTGAAAATGAGGTGTCCCCTGAAAGTTCTTGTATTAATGCAGGAATTTTCAGAAGCAAAATAATTAGATTTTGAAAATTATAGTCTAATCAGTGGATTGATTCATTTGATGGAGTAAACATTTGAAAGGAGCAATGGGGTGGTAACAATAAGCAGGTGAGGCATAGCTGAAAGAGTTGTGACACTGAGGGTGTGCTTTGGTGATTGTATCTTGTCCACCTGACTACTCCCTCTCTCCTTCGGCTTCCTGGCCACCATTATGTGAGCAGCTTCAAGACCATGCCCTTGCCACATGATATTCTGCCTCACTTTGGGCCCAGAGCAATGGTGTCTGCTGATCATGGACAGATCTTCTGAAACTGTGAGTCAAAATAAACATTTTCTCCTCTAAGTGTTTGTCATCAGATATTTTATTCTTGTCAGGTATTTTCTAATAAGCAAAGAAAAACTTACTAACACAGATGGTAAATCTAATAAATTGCACTAGAAAAAATGTTTCATTAAAAATTATCTAAATTTCATACCTTAAAGAAATTAGATCTTCTTATGAAACAATTTCATAACAAAATTAAGACTATATCTTCATGATCATCAGATTGTCAATTTTTGGCGTTATTTAGGTTTTTATTGGATATTTTAACAATACAGGTTATGGGGTACATTGTAACTATTTGATACCAGTATGCAATGTGTAATGATCAAATCAGAATATATAATTTCCAGCTCCTTTAACATTTTTTTTATAATTTTTTTATTTACATATAGTAATTGTACTTATTTATGATTTATGGTATCATATTTCAATGCATGTGTACAATATACAGTGATCAAATTAGGACAGTTAACACTTCTATAGCTTATCCTGACATTATGCTTAGAGGCTTTTTCCTAATCATGTTATGCACAAAATATGTAGCAGTTTATTATGAACTATAGTCATCCCACTGTAATGTTGTAGAACACTGGAACTTTTATTACTTGTATCTATGTTTGGTACCCATTAACCAACTTCTTGACTGTTCACCCTACCCCAGCACCTTTTCTCAACCTCTAGTAATCACTAATTTAGAACCAAATCCATCTTATTGTCTCCTTCATATAAGATAGAAATTGCAGTATTTTTCTGTGTTTGACTTAATGTCCTCCAGTTCCATCCACTTCAATGCAAATGATAAGATATCATTTTTTATGATAAAATGTTTTTTCTAATGAGGACACAAAAATATTTTTAATGAGACTCATTTAGCTGTCTTCATAAAATGGACTTCATTAAGAGTTTTGAATTTCTATTCATTCAGGGATACCATAAAAAAAATTGAAAAGGCAAGCCAAGCCAAGGCATGTAAAAGACATACATCCTTATTTTTTTTAAAAATTGAGTAAACAACATTAACAGTCATTTCAAAAGACAGGTTTCAGTCATTATAACCAGAGAAAGGCAAATTAAAATCTCAGTGTGTTATAATTAACTGCCAGAAGAGTCAAAACAAAATAATACCAAGTACTAAGTGTTATGTAATACATGTATTTGAAAATATCTGATATAGTTAATGGATAGTTGAGTTATCATAACTATGTCTGTGTTTTGTAATATCATATGCAGTTATTCAATGATAAAAAAAATTTGACTTCAATGTATATAACCAAGGGAAATTTGTAGTTGTAGTTGAGACAGAGCATACAAAAGCATGTCCATAGCAGTTTTATTGAAAAAATCCCTAAGCTCCAAAAAACTGAAATGTTCAACAGTGTTATGAATAAATAAACTATAGTAAGTTTATGGAGTGTAATACTATAAAGCAGCAAGATTAGTAAATTAATGTTATATGCATGAACCAAGAAAGAACTCATAGACTTAATATTGAATTGAGTGAGCTGAATTAAAAAGAGTACATTTTGTATGATACTATTTATATGAAATTTATGAGGTAGGTCAGTTTATAGGAATGAAAGTCAGAAAATGATCTCATTGGTGGTTATTGTCTGGTTGTTCTCTATTTTCATCTAGATTATATGGGTAAATAAAGCCAAAATATAAAGGGAATACACTAAACTATAAGAATATTATATTTCAACAAGAGAGCAAAATATTAATTGCCCGTTTACTGGATACACACCTACACACACACAGATACAGAAGCAAAAGTTTTGTAGTAACTGCAGCCTTTTGATTAATTTACTCCATATTTTCAGGAAGACTCAAGTTGCAAGATATGTGTGGATAAATGGGGCACCCAGAAATTTTGTTCCTTTATAAGCCTTTTAGACCCGCAAAGAGTTGTGTTCCTTTTGTTATTTCTCTTGGATTGTTTATTTGTTTGTTGTTATAATTTTTTTGTAATACATACCATTGCCTCATTCTTTCATTTTTATTTATGCCTGTTCATGGTTTTGAAAGGAAATTATTGGTGCCCAGACTAAAAGAATCTTGGTTAAAATCCTCAAGTGACTAGAAATAAAATGGAAGAGCTATAAGGCAGGAACACTTTTGCCTAATTATGCCAACTGGATTTTATATAAGGAGTGTAGTGTGCATAAATTTATATTAATTTTAATGTACCTCTACCATAGTTTAATGCAAAATTATTTCTATTTAAATTGGAAAATAAGATACATTTGAGACATTATCATTAAGCCATTTATTTAACATAGTACCTTATGGATGTTTTTATTTTATAGAGATTTTATTTGTTATAATTTGATGTGCCATTCATTTGATTTAAAACTACACTGTGTGAGTGAAAAGCTATTCTGCAATTCTTTAATATAATTATAAATGTTATTGGATTGTGTTCAGTTCTTTAGATGTCCAATTATCTTACATTCTGAATTCTGATATTATTTCACTCCTTATAACTTATTGAGTAATGTTTGCTAAAATCTCACACTCTGATAAAATAAATCTATCAATTTTCCCTTATCAGATCATGAACTTAGGGCTTATGTATACTCAGGTTATATAATTGGTTTAATAAATATATAACATTATAATTAATTCACAAACAAAATATATTTTACTTATAGTAACTAGTATTCCTTTAAAGCTATTTTTTCCTGACATCCTTACATTTACAACAGATGTGCAATTATTTAACTTTTGTATGGCAATAATTTTTACCTATTTTTTTACTTGTATTTGCTGATGAACCCATGGCTTTGGTTTGTTTTCTATTTCACTTGACTTTTAAAGTTAATTTTTAAATAATTTATTGAGTGCAAGTATCCATTGTTAAAAATCAAAGGGAATAGAGAGGTATAAAACATAAATATACACAATGTATACATGAGAAATATTATATAATATAATTTATGGGTTAGGTTGTAAGTATGCTTAAATTGACAGCTTGCTGCCTAAATGTCTGACATTTAATAACAAATCAACTCTCTAGATTTATTCTTTAAATTATCTTTCCTATACCTTGTATAGTTTATAGAAAATGAAGAATGGATGTTGAAAACAAGCACAAAATCAATGTTATTTTCTACCTTAAGTAAATATTTTTATTTCCTGAAATACTATTTCTTCCAGACGAACATGCAAGTTCTAACATATTATTCTTTTCTGAAAATAATTTTGAGACTAGACTAAAGGTGGCTAAAGATGATATTTTAGAAAAAGAGAGAGAGAAAAAAAGAGAGAGGGGGAGATAAAGAAGTGGGAAAGAGAAGGAGAGACAAAAAGAGAGGGAGGGAGGGAGAAAGGGAGGAAGGGAGGGAGAGAGAGATAGAGAGAAGACTTACTACTTTTAGAAGTTGCAAAATGAATACTTACTCTTCAAGATGGAGAAGACAATATCTGGTCCATGAAACATATCATTAAGCTGTCCATAGTAAACAGAAATGATTCATTTATGTATTTTAGATTACTAAATGCATGGCAAACTGAGGAAGCCAATTGTTTTTTCAGAGAAAAGTCAAGCACTGTATAAGGAAAATAAAGATTTTGTAGAAGGTTCATTTTCCATTTTAGACTTACTGAAAAAAGAAAATGACATTCCAGCATTTTGTTTATTATCTTTCTACCTAATTTTTTCCAGTGAATACAAGGAAAAAGAAAGAGGATGACTGAGAATAACATTAAGCCCAGGAACAATGTCTTTACATTGGATTTCCACATGTTGGCTTTATTCTTCTTGTATACAGTCTTTCCATGATTCACAAAAGACCAAATAATTCTATAGTAAAGAATGCCAATTGTTACATGAAACTATTGTCAAATAGATGATGAAAGAAAATTTTCAATTGAATAGATTTTTCCAACTAGATTAGCTTATCCAGTTATATTTGATAAAAAGACCTTTCTGAAAGGAGGTTTTAGCTCATTGTATTACACAGTTTATGACTATCATGCTGGAATCACCATAAATGAATAAGCACCGAAAATTGTAAACCAGAAGGCCAGTAAATTTCTTATCAGTGGTTTTACAATATTTGAAATATAATAACTGGCCTGGGGATTACAAGGATATTTTTTTTATTTTGTTTTGTATGTAATTTCCTTTCCTGACACTTGAGATATATCTGATGTGTAGTACCTGTTTGTGTGTATATATACGTTATATATAATATATACACTTGATAATAGTTCTGGCTAAGGTCAGAAATGACTGACATAGTTATTTCTCATCAGTGTTATCATGAATGGAAATATAAAATGCTAACCAAAATAATCAGCATGGTTTGAGAAATTCACATTATAAAACATTTCATTAAAATAAAAAATTACCTGTAATCCCAGAAATTTAGGAGGCTGAAACAGGAAGATAGTGAGTTCAAAGCCAGCCTCGGCAAGGGCAAGGCACTAAGCAATTCAGTGAGACCCTATCTCAAAATAAAATACAAAATGGGGCTGTGGATGTTGTTCAGTGGTCTTTGACCCTGAGTTCAATCCCTGATAGTCGCTCCCTCCCCACCCAGCAAAAAAAAAAAAAAAAAAAGAAAACTAAAAAATTGCTATTTGATAATTTTTTGTTTAGTCATTAGGTACAGAAGCTACTTTGGTATTGATTATATATTAATTTACAAATTAAGTATGTATAATTAATATGACTACATGATGAGGGGTGAAAACATAGCTCTCTATATCTATATATTTGCATATCAAGCTATAAATGTGCATATTTGTTAATTTGTGAAATGAGATTAAGGTACAGGGACTGGAGTCTTACTGATTTAAAACAGAATTCAAGCTTAACTTAAAAGCACTGATGAATAGCTATGACAGGATTCTTTTCTTTATTTTTCTGCTTCACTTGGGGAAATTAATAAAGTAGTTAAAATCTGTGAGATACTCTCTGATATTCACAATTTGAGGGGAAATATTACAAAACATGAAGAATTTTTTAAGAGTTCTGAAATTCAAACTGGATTCATATCTGTTATAATTTCTTCTTTGATTAGTTTGGTATGATCTTGTATTATTCTGTATTTTTGTGAGTATTTCAAAATACTATAAGCTTGGTACATTTATAAATAAAAGAAGTTTATTTAGACCACTCTTCTAGATGTCCAAGAGTATGGTGTCAGCCATCAGCTTGGACCTAGTAAAGGCCTCATGGGAAATGAGATCATAATATTGGGAATATGTGCAAGAGGGATGTGCCAAATCAACAAACAGGAAGTCAAAGCACAACTCAGGGACCACCTCCCTCTTTTATAACAACTCACACTTCTGAGAGCTACTTCAGGGTCTCACAAGAACCACCTTAATCTCTATCAAGGACAGGACCTTCAATGACCTAAGGAAAACCCACTATATCCACTTCTACAAATTTTTTTTTAGTACCAGGGGAATTTAACCCCTGAAACATGTGCCCAGATAATTTTATTTATTTATTTATTTATTTATTTATTTATTTATTTATTTATTTATTTACTTATTTCTATTTTGAGAAAGGGTCTCACTAAGTTACCCAGGATCTCACTGAATTACTAAGGCTGGCTTTGAACTTGGAATCCTCCTGCTTCAGCCTCCTGAGTTTCTGGGGCCATAGGTATGTCACCACACCTGGCTTAAGTCCACTTCTTAAATGCCCCACAAACTCTACACTGCCATAGGATGGACCAAATGTACAACACACACACTCACACATATACTTTAATTTACAACTTAAGTCCTAGAAGAGACAAGACATATTAAAACTATATAGTTTGTATGTGGGGAGGTGTGATTTTATACTTCATGTTGAAGAAGCAGTGAATTATCAAGATGAGGAGATAAAATAGATTTTGGAATCAGAAATTTGGGAGTATGGGAAGGATGAATGCTATAAAAATTAGGCCTCCAAATACAGTGGGTTAAAGGCAATGAAAGTTTACTTTCTGCCAGGCCAGATGGCACCTGCCTTTAATACCAGCAGCTCAGGGGGCTGAGGCAGAAGGATCACGAGTGCAAAGTCAGCCTCAGAAAAAGCAAATGCTAAGCAACACAGTGAAGCCCTGTCTCTAAATAAAATACAAAATAGGGCTGGAAATGTAGCTCAGTGGTCAAGTGCCCCTGAGTTCAATCCTCAGTCTACCCCCCTGCCCACCCTCCCAGCTTTTTCTTAGGATTCATTTGGTAATTTTTAAACCGTATGTCTATCATCTATCATCTACATTGGTTTTTATAGTTTAGTAATTATCAAATTGTCTCAAATTATCTTGCCTTTGTTTTTGTGTTCTTAGTTATATTTTGTCATTTAATAACATCTCTCCTAGTAACTCTGTTCCTACAAAGTATTTTTACCAAGTGAAATTTCACCTACTTAACATGTTTGCACCACATGTTGAGTTAAACAAAAGTTGTTAAAATAATCTAATATTTAGTTTTTGTTTCACATATTTATTATAAATAAAAATAATTCATGAGAAAACTGTAGAGAATCACACACACACACACACACACACACACACGCACACACACACATATACTCTTTAGTTTACAAGTCCTAATAAGACCATTCTAAATTAAAAATATCATAAGTTGAAGTGGATTTAGCTAAATAAACAATTAAACATCGTAGCTTAGGAGTATGGTTACTGTAGAGTATGGGTTGTTTATCATGATCATAGTATGAGTGATTGTGTACGATAGTTTACTGCCACTGTCCAAATTTGTAAGAGGATTATACAGCATAATGCAAGCTTGATAAAAGATAAAAATGAAAACTTTTATATAGTTTCTACTGAATCATATCTTTTATGCTTTATCTCAAAACTGAAAAACCAGAGATTGAAATACAAAAATTTGGAAACCATATATATCAGTTCTTTTCAATATAAAATTTTACTATACTCAATAAGCAAATGGGATGGATCATTAGTTTTATATTATTGCCATATTGAATTAGTACACATTTAGCAGCTTGGAGCACATTTATTATTCCATAGCCTTCTAAGTGCAAGGCCCAGGCAGATCATGGCTCAGTTGGTACTTTTTCTGTTTGTCAAAAGGCAAAAATCAAGGAGGTGTCAGATGTTTGTCTCTTTCTAAAAGATCTGAGCATGAATCCACTTGCAAGTTCATTCATGTTGTGGACACAATACGTTCCCATTATAGCTTCAGGACTGAAATCCCCTTTACTTATTAAAATTTATACAGATCATTCTCAGTTTCAAGAAGCCATTTGCATTTCATGGTTCATGTTATCCTTCCTCTAGTTTCATTGATAACAATAATAGGTCAACACCTCTTCATGATTTGAATTTCTGCTCCTCTTCCTCATCTCTCCTCTGGGTATTCTTTTTTTTTCCCAGAAAAAAATAATGTTTTGATTTTAGTACAAGTTTCATTATTTTTCTATAAATAGATATATACTCTTAGGTAATCATCTTAATAGCCCAAATTACATTTTAGATATTTCTTTTGTCTGTCCCTTAAATTATATGAGCATTACTATCATTGATTTTTTTTTACTTTGACATGATTTTTTAATGTGCTAAAAATAGTTAAATTGATTGTAAATACTTAAAAATGGCAAAACTTATTATAGACCTTCTTAGTATATATTTTCAGAAGCAACTTAATAATAGACTATGTTGACAAAGAAGTGTTGATAATACCATCAGACAGCCAAGTCCAAGGAGAGGCCTGTATTTGACCAGTGAGAGTCAACAGGCCTTTGTGGACCACCTTGTAACATGGCAGGAGTTTGTCTGGGGCCTCCTCTGAAAGGTGAGCCTGGCCACACTGGACTGGCCTTTGCAATAAGGATTAGGGTCTAACTCCAGACCAGAGGTCTGCTGGCAATAAAATCACATCCACATCCAGTTCCAGGCCCTGTCCTCCTCAGAGCTGCCATTCCTCTGAAACATAATCTGAAGACTGTTGTCACAGGTGAGTGGAACAAGGATACAGTTTGGAATAAAGAGAAAGCCATTACTCCCACCTGGAAAACTACTAACTCATGCTTGTGAAGCTCTGCTTGCTTGCCTACTTACAAATTTTCATCACATAGAATCAAATACTGAAAACAAGGTGTCTGGGAACAGAGTCATGTAAATAAATAATTATAAACATAATCTTTAAATGATCATCAAAATCATCAGCAGGACTTTTACTTATTTCTTTATTTTTTAAAAAAATTATTTATTTATTCCAATTTGTTATATATGACAGGAGAATGGAATTCAGTTCATATTACACATACATAGCACAATTTTTTATATCTCTGGTTGTACAAAAATTAGAGTCACACCATTCATGTCTTCAAACACATACTTAGAGTAATGATGTCCATCTCATTCCACCACCTTTCCTATCCACATGGCCCCTCCCTTACCTTCCCAACCCTTTCCCCTAACTAAAGTTCCTTCATTCCTTCCATGCTCCCCACCCCCATCTCCATTATGAATCAGCATCCTCATATCAGAGAAAACATTCAGCATTTGTTTGTTTTTTTTTTGAGATTGGCTTACTTTACTTAGCATAATATTCTCCAACCGCATCCATTTTCCTGCAAATGCCTTGATTTTTTTTTCTCTTTGAACGATGAATAACATTCCATTGTGTGTATATATATATATATATATATATATATATATATATATATATATATATATATATATATATATCACATTTTCCCTATCCATTCATCCACTTAAGGGCATCTAGGTTGGTTTCACGATTTAGGTATTGTGATATGCTGTTTTTAAGTCCTTTGGGTATAAACCAAAGCAATAGTGAAGGTTTAATTCTGAGTTTTCTAAGGAATCACCATACTGCTTTCCATATTAGCTGCACCAATTTGCAGTCCCACCAGCAATATATGAGTGTGCCTTTTCCCCACATCCTCCACAACACTTATTGTTGTTTGTATTCTTAATAGCTGTCATTCTGACTGGAGTGAGTTAAAATATTTAGTGTAGTTTTGGTTTGCATTTCTTTAATTGGTAGAGATGTTGAACATTTTTTTCATATATTTATTGATTGATTGTATATTCTCTTCTGAGAAGTATCTGTTCAGTTCCTTGGTCCATTTATTGATTGGGTTATTTGTTTTTTTTTTTTTTTTTTTTTTTTTTTTTTGGTGTGTGTATGTGTGTGTGTATGTGTGTGTTTAGCCTTTTGAGTTCTTTGTATACCTTAGAGATTAGTGCTCTATCTGATATGCAAGTTGTAAAAATTTTCTCCCATTCTGTAGACTCTCTATGCACCTCACTGGTTGTTTCTTTTGTGGAGAAGAAGCTTTTTAGTTTGAATCCATCCCATTTATTGATTCTTGGTTTTAATTGTTGGGCCTATAGGAGTCTTATTAAGGTAGTTTGGGCCTGATCTGACATGATGGAGATCTAGGCCTACTTTTTCTTCTATTACTCTCAGGGTCTCTGGTTTAATTCCTAGGTTATTGATCCACTTTAAGTTGAGTTTTGTGCATGGTGAGAGATAGGGGTTTAATTTCACTTTGTTGCAAATGGATTTCCAGTTTTCCCATCACATCTGTGGAAGGGGCTATCTTTTCTCCAATGTATGTTTTTGGAACCTTTGTCTAATATGAGATAATTTTAATTATGTGTGTTAGTCTCTGTGTCCTCTATTATGTGCCATTGGTCTATAGGTCTATTTTGGTGCCAATAACAAGCTGTTTTTGTTACTATCACTTTGTAACAAATGTAAGGTCTAGTACAGTGTGTAAGGTCTAGTACAATGATGCCACCAGCTTTACTCTTCCTGCTAAGGATTGCTTTAGCTATTCTGGGTCTCTTATTTCTCCATATGAATTTCATGATTGCTTTTTCTATTTCTATGAAGAATGACATTGGGATTTTGTTTGGGATTGCGTTGATTCTGCTTTTGGTAGTATGGTCATTCTGACAATACTAATTCTGCCTATTCAAGATCAAGGGAGATCTTTCATCTTCTAAGGTCTTCTATAATTTCTTTCTTTAGTGTTCTGTAGTTTTCATTGTAGAGGTCTTTCACCTCTTTCATTAAATGAGTTATCAAGTAATTTTTTGAGACTATTGTAAATGGGGTGGTTTTCCTAGTTTCTCTTTCCAAGGATTTGTCACTGATGTACAGAAATTCCTTTGATTTGTGGGTGTTGACTTTTATATTCTGCTAGTTTGCTAAATTATTTTATTAGTTTGTAAAGTTTTATGGTGGAATCTTTGGGTCTTTTACTATAGAATCATATCATCAGAAAATAGTGATAATATGAGTTCTTCTTTTCCTAATCTGTACCCCCTTTAATTTCTTTTGTCTGTCCAATTTCTCTGGCTAGAGCTTCAAGAACTATGTTAAATAGAAGTGATGAAAGAGGACAGCCCTGTCTTATTTTCAGCTTTTAGAGGGAATTCTTTCAATTTTTCTCCATTTAGAATGATGTTGACCTGGGGCTTAGATAGACTTCTTTAGCAATGTTGAGATATGTTCCTGTTAACTCCAGGTTTTCTCGTGTTTTGAATGTGAAGGGGTGCTGTATTTTGTTGAATGCTTTTTTTTCCCCTGCATCTATTGAGATGATCATATGACTTTTATCTGTAAGTCTATTGATGTGATTAATTACATTTATTGATTTTCATATGTGAACCAACCTTGCATCCCTGGGATGATCCCCACTTGATTGTGGCGCATGATCTTTTTGATATGTTTTTGTATTCAATTTGCCAGAATTTTATTGAGAATTTT
Organism: Marmota flaviventris; assembly: GCF_047511675.1. Lineage (NCBI taxonomy): Eukaryota > Metazoa > Chordata > Mammalia > Rodentia > Sciuridae > Marmota > Marmota flaviventris. The sequence goes on from NC_092509.1 coordinate 4,350,354, forward strand.
TGCATCTATATGCATTAGAGATATTGGTCTGAAGTTTCTTTCTTTGATGTGTTTTTGTCTGGTTTTGGAATCAGGTTGATATCAGACTCATAGAATGTGTTTGGAAGTCTTCCCTCTTTTTCTATTTCATGAAAAAGTTTGAGAAGTATTGGTGTTAGTTCTTCTTTAAAAGTCTTGTAGAACTCAGCTGTGTACCCATCCATCCTGGGTTTTTCTTGGTTGGTGGGCTTCTGATGGCAGCTTCTATTTCATTGCTTGAAATTGATCTGTTTAAATTGCGTATATCATTCAGATCAGTTTGAGTAAATAATATGTCTCTAGAAATTTGTCAATGCCTTGACTATTTTCTATTTTATTGGAGAAAAAGTTTTCAAAATAATTTCTAAGTATCTTTCATATTTCTGTGGTGGCCATTGTGATGTTTTCTTTTTTATCATGGATGATAGCAATTTGAGTTTTCTTTCTCCTCCTAGTTGTTAGCATGGCTAAGAGTTTATCAATTTTATTTATTTTTTTAAAGAACCACCTTTTTGTTTTGTCATTTTTTTCAATTATTTCTTTTGTTTCAATTCCTTTGATTTCTGTTCTGATTTTAATTATTTCCTGTCTTCTTCTAGGTTGAGGTTTAAATTGTTCTTTTTTTTTCCCTAGGGCTTTGAGATGTAATGTTAGCTCATTTATTTGTGGACTTTTTCTTCTTTTAAAGAATGAACTCCATGTAATGAACTTTCCTTTTATAACTTCCTTCATAGTATCCCAGAAATTTCAATATGTTGTATCAGTGTTCTTATTAATCTCTAAGAATTTTTTAATCTCCACTTGGATGTCTTTTGCAACCCATAAATAATAATAGCATATTATTTATCCTCCAGGTGTTTGAGTAGTTTTTATTTTTTTATTATTGATTTCTAATTTCATTCCATTTTCTTCTGATAGAATGCAGTGTAGTATCTCTACTTTTTTGCATTTGCCAAGAGTTACTTTATAGCATAACATATGGTCTATTTTAGAAAAGGATCCATGTACTGCTGAGAAGAAAGTGTATTCACACTTGTTAATGGATGAAATATTATATTATATATATATATATATATATATATATATATATATATATATATATATATATCAGTTAAGTCTAATTTATTGATTGTATTATTGAGTTCTACAGTTTCTTTGTTCAGCTTTTGTTTGGAAGATATATATCCAGGGGTGAAAGAGGTGTGGTAATTTATCCAGAATTATTGTGTTTTGGTCTGTTTGACTCTTAAACCTGAGAAAAGTTTGTTTGATGAAGAGAGATGCTTCATTGTTTAAGGCATATATATTCATAATTTTTATATCTTGTTGCTGTATGTTTCCCTTAAGTAGTATGAAATATCTTCTTCATCCACTTTGATTAACTGGTATTGGGGTGATAATGAGATAGCTAAAATACAAGCCGAGCATTCTATCTTAACACTCAGGAGCTTAGTATTCATATAACCTCTGGTCTTTTCTTCCAAGATAATCAAGAGGAGATAATTATGTGTAACATACTATTAGTCCATTATGAAGAATAAAAGGAATGATTATCTATTTTCACTCTGAAAGTTTCAGTATATCAAAATATACCCTTTCCTCTTTCCTTATGGAAGACACAAATATTTATATAATGACTTGCAAAATAAATCTCAATAAAATAGCCTAGGTTGTTTACCATTAAATAAATATTATATTTCTGTGAGATATTTTAAGTGATTATTTTATTTTTTATTTTTTTCGTGTGAATTTTTATTATTACTAGGATTTTTAAATACTTATATGGATGAGTCTCAAGTGATATGTCTAACTCATTATAGTAATTAGATAAATCAATATTTTAACTTTTTGAGACTATGTTATTATCCAGATTTCTCTCAAAATCATGATCCATCTGCCTCAGCCTCTTGAGAACCTGTAATTGCAGGTATCCAACACCATACCTGGCTTTATGAAAAAAAAAATATATATATAGAATTAGTGTATCATCAAATTATTCAAAATCATAAACTTACTATCCAAAAGAGTAAATATTTTCTTTGAACTTTCTGAAACATTTCTGGAAGTTCAAAAGAATATTCTCTGAGATCTTATTTGATTATTTTTTATTGAGGGGTAGTCAAAAGGTAGACTATAAGGAAAGCAAAACTTTTTAAGCATGTTACTGTCACAAGATTTTTGGTGCCAGTACTTGCTTTTGTATTTACAGTAAAGCTGATGCAAACAAGCTGTCAAGAACTGATTTGAGGTAGATTTAATATGTAAATGATAACATCTGTGCCAAGTAAAGCAGAATGGAATTAAAGGACACAGCTCTAAAAATGTTTTCCAATTTGTTCATACAGAAAGGGTTCTGAGATGGGAAATATGCAATGACATATGAAAAGGGACTAATACAAAACATCAAATATTAAGCAGGAAATTAGTGAAAGCATATAAAAATGTTCTATGCCATTAGGGCCTAACAATAACTAATATTTATTGAATGATTTAACACAACTGTTAACAGGAATAGTGCTAAATCTTTCACATATATTAGCTCATTTTATTTATTAAAATCCCAGGAGAAGGACCCTTTGTTATCTGCTTTTGACAAATAAGGAATCAAAGGCACTGAAAGATCAGGCAATTTATCTAAGGTCACAGAGCTACAAGGTGAAGCCAGAATTGGAAGCTGGGAGATGCTTTTCCTAGCCCATAATATACAATCGACCCAAACTATCTGTGGATTTCATATATGTAGATTCAACTGAGCATGGGCTGAAAAATCTTTTTAAAAAACTTGAGTCTGTACTGAACATGCACAAAATTTTGTCTTGTCATTATTGCCTACAAACACACACAATTATTCTCATAGTATCTACATTATAGTAGGTATTGTAAATAATCTAGAGATGATTTAAATATGAGGGTGAATATGTATAAGTTATAGGCAAATATTTTGCCATACTTTCAAAGGGATTTGAACTTCCATGAATTTTGGTATCTGATGGGGTCCTGAAACCCATCCCTTCTTGATCCTGAATATCAACTGTATTTGATTTTATCCAGTATTTATAGCAAACATAATCATGATCATTAATACTAAAAGATAGTTTATATGAAGGTTTTGTCAATTGCATGAGTAAAGACTAAAATTTTTCTCACAAAATTTCAAAAATGAATTGAAATATTTTATTTCAGTGTAAGAATGGATTAAAATCAAGCACAAATGTGAGAATATAGATATTTCCCATTTTTCATATTGATCTGTTTTGCCCATTCAAAACACAGTATTGAAGAGTTTAGTGACTATTTACTTTTTTGGTACTGAAAAAGTTGGAAATAATGAAAGCTAAATTTCAAAGAAAATCTTTCTCTTTTAACTTAAAGACAATATAGGATACTGACACACTTAATTGTATTTTTTTGTAGAAAAAAATCAAATTTTTCTTTGTTGTGATTTTGACAGACTTGTCAAAAATATAAATATTAATTTCAAGCTGTGAAACATTCATAATATCAACTATTTCATGTGTGAACATACACACAAAGGTATATGTTCTTAAGTACATACAAAACATTCCTATGTTCAGTATTAAATAGTATTTATTAAAATAATCTGATACATATTTTGTCCTTCCTTTTTTATTTTTAGACTTCATAACATCAAAATTACATTGACATGGGGCTGGGATTGTGTGCTCAGTGGTAGAGTGCTCACCTGGCACAAGTGAGGCACTGGGTTCAATCCTCAGCACCACATAAATATAAAGGTATTGTATTCACCTATATCTAAAAAGAAATGCTTAAAAATACTTTAAAAAATAACATTAACATACTGACTTAAAAATTCATATAACTTCAGAATATTTTTGGTAAGATAGAAACAGATTTTTATTTAAATCAAAAAAGAAATTATTTAATATTTATTTCAAAACATACAGCCCCTTAGAAACAATTTGCTATAGAAGTTATTTTTAAATATTCTGAATTTGCCTTTCATTGAGATGTTGTTAAATGTTGACTTAACATTTACTTGACAGTTGAATACTCACTGAATATAATTCATAATATTACATGCAAATAAGACAACATAGATTAATAATATTGATAGATTAATAATAAATTGATAGATTAATAGATAATAATTAATTATTGATAGATTAATAATAAATTAAATGGTAGTTTATATCAGAATTATTTAATAGAAAGGAGCAAATTTTACATTGGCAACCATCAGGAGGAAGTCACATTTTAAAAATATGTTCCATAAACAGTACAAGCATATATTAAATATTATTTTGTTTAAAATTGATCTAAGTACTCAAGTTTGGTAATAAATAGCTAGGCAGATATTTGCAGACCATATGTACATTGTAAAAATATACCACCAATATTCGGCATTAACTTTGTAGATCCTTGGAGATTTTTTTCAGAAGTATGCCAATTTTAAAAACCAAAACTGTTATCTAAACACAAGATAATATACTTTAATTGTAACTAGAGCTGCTTAATTTTCCTTGTGGCTGGGGTTGTGGCTCAGTGGTAGAGAGCTTGCCTAGCATGTGTGAGGCACTGGGTTCGATTCTCAGCATCACATAAAAATAAAATAAAGATACTATTTCTATCTATAACTAAAAATATTTTAGAAAATATTATGTTATATGATTTGTCTCAAACTATTTAAAACAAACAACTTAGGCACCTGATAATGAAAATTGTCATGGGTACTCTGTATTCATTATATATTTCTGGCTATACAAGGACAAATTCCTTTGAATACTGACATGTTAAAATATCTTATAGTTAAAGAAAATAAGGAGATTGAATGCCAGTTTGTTTCTGTCTAAAGAATAGTCTCAGAGACATAATGATTTTATTTTACTTAGCTGCTTTTATTGCTTAATTTTATGGGACATTTAAATCATTTTGTAGGCCTCTGCCTACCTATTAGAAATAGTCAGTCTGAGGAACAGGGAGGTAGAGTATGTGATTTTGAGAGGTATTTCTGAATAAGTGATCCATAGTAGCCCATTGAAATATTTGATTCAATCTCTCTTAAAGCTATTATTTCTTTGGAAGGGTGATTTGCTCTTAAAATGGGGAATTGATGCTTGCTACTACAGTTAAAATGGTCCGCCCCTCAAGGCTCTTGTGTAAAAAAGCAGAAGAATATAGAGTTTAAACTGGTTCTTGTTTCCACTGGAGTTATAACATTTATGTGCTTTTATTGATCTGAGGCTTATGAAATAAATCTGGTAACAGAATTGTATGGTCGAATGATTTATGCCTGTAGTCTTTAAATAGTGTGACAGTCTCTAGGGAATGTTTTCCCTGAAGTCTAATAATAGTATTCTACATTTTTTTTTAATTTCAAAGTCTTGATTTTATTTAGAAATGGTTTCCTTGAAACTATTGAACACCCCCATTCTCTTCATGACTTGCTTCAATCCATCTATTTATCAGACATAACCTGAACATTTCTTATACAGCAGACATATCCTACTGCTTCTCAGGACTGCTCCATATTTTTTTTGTTGTTAGTTATATGTAACATTGGGATTCATTTTGACATAATTATAAAAGCATGGAATATAATTTGCTCTAATTCAGTCCCTATTACTTCCCTTTTCTCTCTCCTTCATAGGTTTTATAGGTTTTTAAATTAATGTCTTGTGGCTCTATATAATAGTGTGATTCACTCTAGTATATTCATATATGTACTTAGGAAAGTTACGTCAGATTCATTCAACTGTTCTTCCACTATTTCATCCCTCCTCCCTCACTGTCCTATCCCTTCTTCTACCTGTGCTCTGATTTTTCTTCTATTTTGATGGAATTAATCTTCCACCTACACTTTTCTTTTCTTTTCTTTTCTTTCTTCTTTTTTTTCTTGGATTAGCTTTCATATACCAGAGAAAACATTCAAAGTGTGACTTTCTAAGTCTGGCTTATTTCTCTTAGTATGATTGTCTCCAGTTTCATCCATTTATAAGCAAATACCGTAAATTCATCCTTCTTGATGAGTGAGTATTACTCCACTGTGTATATGTACTCCATTTTCTTTATCCATTCATGTTGAAAGCATCTAAGTTCGTTCCATAGCTTGGATTTTATCAATTGTGTTTCTATAAATATTGACATGGCTGCATCATTGGAGTATGCTGATTTTAAATATACATACATACCAAGGGGTGAGATAGCTTGGTCAAATGATGCTTCTATTCCTAACTTTTTGATAAATCTTGATACTGCTTTCCAGAGTGGTTGCACTATTTTTTAGTCCCACCAACAATGTATCAGTGTACCTTTCTCCCCATACCCATACCAATATATACTTTTATTTGCTTTCTTGATAATTGTCATTCTGACTGGAGTGAGATGAAATCTAAATGTAATTTGGATGTATACTTCCCTATTTGCTAGAAACATTAAACACACATCTTTGTGGGACATTTGTGCTTGTTTCTTTTTTTTTTTTAATTGGGTTACTATTTTTTTCTGGTGTTAAGTTTTTGCATTCTTTAAAGACTTTGGATATTGTTAATTAATTGTTAACACCCTCAGAACCAAATGGCAAATTTTGCTTTGATTCTCTAGGCTCTGTCTTTATGCTCCTGTTTGCTGTGCAGAAGCTTTTTAATTTGATGACATCCCAATTATTGATTTTTGAGTTGATATTGTACATTTTAAGGTCTTTTTAAATAATTTGTTTCCTCTGCCAATATGTTGAAATGCTGGAACTATATTTTCATATAGAAGTTGAAGTTTCACATAGAAGTTGATAAATGGGCTGCAAAGGGATGGGGGAGAGCTAAAGAGAAAGCATTATGTTTCCTTCCTTACAATAGATTATAGTGGGGTTCAGTGGTTCATATATTCTTTCTGAAATTATCCCCCAAGACTGAATAAACCACTAGCTGTACTTTTCAGGAGCTGAAGCTATCTCAGTAACACACCTCCTTGAATTCTTGTATTTTCTTCCTGTCCTTTCCCACTTCACTTCTGTTGTCTTCACATTCTGACTTCCCTGGGATCTGATTCCTCAGAAAAGTCATAGTACGTAAATACTACCTTAGGACATATTTTTTAGAGAATTTGGCCTAAGAAAGTTAATTGGATTTTTTTCCATGAGGTAATACTTTACTGTATTTACTTCAATGAGTTGCAATTTTCTAGTTTTGCATCTATTATAAATGTGTATCTCCTCTAACTCCTTTGACATAATGTCCATTTTATTTATAAAAAAAATATTCTGTGACATTCCTAGAGCAATGAATTCACCAGTGCATGTGTCTTCTCACCCTGGGCTCTCCAGAAGCTAATCCTCAACAATTCCTGTGATTTAAAAGTTTGGGAAAGCCTTGCAATAATGAGATCAGGTAAATATTAAAATATGAAAGTGTTTCAGATATTTTAATGTATCTGAATTTTATTGAAATATTATATAAAGAATAATATTTAGTTTTTAAAAGATAATTGGCAATCTCACTCATTTATTAAATATACTGATTATTATTAAATATACCTGCATACATGTAGAGGCAAATCAATAATAGATGTATATATACATGATTTCTTAAAATTAAGAAAATAAAACAGCATTTATTTAAATAGCAATTCTTCCAACTCATGAACATTTATGTCCTGACCTATTGTACACAAAATACTATAGTAATTACCAGCAAGCTAGTATGTATGGATTGTTATACAAATATGTCTCCTTTCTTGGTTGTATAAAAGTAATCAGAAGGTAATCAGGAAAAAAAATATAAATTTTCTTCAACAGGTATCAAGCAGTGAAAGAATAATTCAAAGAAGGTTATGCCTTGTCACATCTTGTAGGAGGCTTTGAATAGAATTATTTTACAGAGTACAGTTAATTTAATTTGAATTTAAAATCTTGACTCTTTTTTGACCCCCTTATTCTAAAACAGATGAACTAAAGACTTAATGGATTTTTTAAAGTTAATTAGAATCTAGTTTAAACTGTACACTCAATCCCAGAGGAAAACCTTTTACAGGTGTAACAGATAAATTACTATTAAATATTTTATAACATAGCAAAAATAACTGAAATACAGTGAATATGTATAATAGGCCATATTTCTGGCTTTCACTTTAATTGTTAACCTGGGAGATGCAATTTCCTAAAATAAAATTTGTTGGAAATGATAGCGTCTTTCACCAAATATATGCCAAATTTAAGGCAATATACTAGAGAACAGTATATATAAAAACATTCAAATATTCACAAGAAATCTTACAAATTATGAAATTTAAAATTAGTCTTATACAAAATTTTCTTCCCAAGTTCTGAGAACTCATGATAACATCACATTAAGTCACTGAATAACAAAAATATATTAAGCAACCAATTTCAGTTTGGAACTGTTCCACATTGGTAGATGTTCACAATATTGTACACTTCCAATATTGTGCTCCGCCATAGTATTTTTTCCTGAACCAAATAGAACCTTTATTTTCTCTTCCACTTGACAGTTTCACCTATTTGAAAAGAGATGTTTATAATAATAGCTTATGCTGAGTATCTACTAAATGTCAGGCATAATTCTAAATAACTTTTCTGAAGGAAACGAAGCATTTCTAGCTTAAAATATAGGTGATATTTTTAGAAGAGGAAAAACTAGGCAGAGAGAGGCTAAGTCACTCCAGGTCTTGTTCTAGATCCAGATTCAAATCCATACGGTGGTCCTAGGTCTCAGATTATAAGTATTAAAATCTACCTCACTTATTTCCAATAAATTCTCTGTTTTACGGGTTTATTTTTCTATCTCTCTAGTCTAAAGGAGATCATATGCTTATATGAAATTGAAGCCAGGTGTGGCAGCACATTCCTGTAATCCCAGTTCCCTGGGAAGCTGAGAGAGGAGAATAGTGAGTTCAAGGACATTCTGTACAATTTACAGAGAACCTATCTCAAATAAGAAGTAAAAACAGGGCTGGGGATATAGCTCAGTGGTAGAGCTAACATCATCCATAATCTCATCACTCAGATAAAAATCACAACATCCTAAACAAAGTACCCTGGTCTATTTTGAACTGAAAATGGCGCACATCACTAATTATCTCCATATTTTTTTGCTCTATTTTATATTTTATTAAAAGACAGAGCCTCACTGAGTCGCTTAGCGCCTCTCATTTGCTGAGGCTGGCTTTGAACTCCAGATCCTCTGGTCTCAGCCTCCTGAGCTGCTGGAATTATAGTCATGGCCACTGCACCCAGCTCCACACTCTCTTAATGCTTTTTTCCCCCCATCTCCTAAATAATGCTCATTCCAAAACTAAATGTGTGCACATGCAATGAAGTATAGATTAAGACACTGGAGTAGGCTATGTGCATAATAATAAATGAATCCCACTCAAATTCCTATGTCTGGTACTGTTCCACTGGCATCACATTCTGTCTCTTCTTCCTTAAAGCAAGCAACTTCCCCTTTGATGTCCTGATAGGCAGAAGGTCACTAGACACCTGCTTCCAATCAGTGGTATGTTCTAGTGAATATTGATAGTGAAGAATATGTAACCATTATTTGCTCAAATATGGCCAAATTAAATATTAATTTGCTTGTTTTGATAGCTTTAATGAGATATAATTCAAATATGCAAAATAGCTATTAAAAGTATAAAATTCAATTATTTTTGTATATTCCAAGATCTATGCAATCCTGACTTAAGTTGATTTTAGAACTTTACATCACTATAAAATATTCTACACCCAATAATAGTCACTTCCCATCCCATCACCTAACTCCACAGCCCTTAAGCTGTTTAAAATCTATTTTAAATCACTACAGATGTAGCTTTTCTAAATATTTCATCTGACTGAATCTTATAATATGTAATTTTATGTGACTGCTTCTTCCACTAAGCATACATAAGAATTTCAAGGTTCATCCAAATTGTAGCATATACTAACGTTCTTTTTATTGCTTCATTTCATTTTATGGATGAAAAATATTTCATTGTATTAATATGACACAGTTCATATCCACTTGTCAGTTAATGGACATTTGGGTTGTTTCTACCAGTTAGTGATTGTAAATAGTTTTACTATAAGAATCTGCACAAAGATTGTGGGTAAACATGTTTGAAATTTTCTTGAGTATACACCTAAAACTGAATTTGTGGGATTGTGTATTATCTCTATGTTTAATAGTTTGAAAACTGTTGGACATTTTCACAAAATGACCATACCATTTATATTCTTACCATCACTGCATGAATGTTCCAAACTCCACATCCTCATCAAGGATTAATATTTAAATGATTAATTCTATTCATCCTTGTGGATATGAATGAGTATCTTTTTGTCAATTTGATTTGCATTTTCCTGATAACTAATGATGTCAAGAATCTTTTCATGTGCTTATTAGTGAATTGTGTGACTTCCTTGGAGAAATGTCTTCAAATAATTAGCCATTTTTAAATACTGACCTGCTATTTTATTATTGATTTGCATTAATTACCTACATATTCCAAATATATATTTATATATTATAGTTATATTCCTTATCAGATACATGATTTGTACATTTTTAAAATCCATAATGTGGATTATATTTTATTCCTTCTTGATGAGGTCTTCTGAAGCATGAAAGTTTTCACTTCTTTTATTTATTAATTTTTTTCTGGCCCTTTGGAATGAACAGGGGTGGTCTGCCATGAAGCTACATTTCCAGTCCTACAACTGAGCTACAATCCTAATCTTAGCCTTGAACTTGCAATTCTCCTGCCTCGGTTTCTGGAGAGTCTGAGATTATAGACATTTGACACTATAATTTTTAATTTTTATAAAGCTCAATGTATGTACTTTTTCTTTATAGCTATTTTTAGAGATTTGTTGAAAATAGAGTCAATTTGTTTAGGATTGAATGAATAGCTATGTGCTAAAGCACATATTATAAAGCACATATTATATAAAGCACATATTATATAAAGCACATATTATAAAGCACATATTATAAAGCCTTATTATCCCTTTAGGCAAAATATCTGAGGAAGGTTTCTGGAGATGATCATTCAGACTCTAGATCCTTAAAACTGGGTGGAACAGGGTACAGGGAAAGTCCAAGGCCCCTCCAGTTTCCCTTTACTGGAGTAAGCCCACTGCCCTATGAGTTGGGGTATTGTAATTCAGAGACCAGTATTTCTCAAAGTGTTGTGTGCAAGGTAGAGTTTCAATTCCATAAATAGGGCTGAGGAAGAAAAGGGCCTATACTTCTGGAATACAGATATCCAGGACATAAGCTTTATAGGTATCTGGAGCTGAATGGGAGATGCTGATATCCTTCTCTTTTCCAGTAATAATGCTCTCTGATTGGGGGTACAGGGAATATGAAGCTCTGTGTTTTTATTGGCATCACTTTGGAGTACAGTCTACCTCACTGAGCTTGGGTAAAGGAGGCAAGGGGCATTTACTGATGTAAAGCCATACACTTTTTCCTTTATTGTAATGTTTTCATATATTTTCTTGAATAAATATTTCATTGGATGTTTACCCTTAAAACCATGTTTAGTGACCTTTTGTTGCTACTGCAACTAAAAGATCCAATTAAGACCAGAGGTCTTAGTCTACAGATAGCCAGCTCCATTCCTTGGGAACCAGGTGAGGCAGAACATCATGGAGGAAAAGTGTGGCAGAAAGAAGCAGTTCAAATAATGATCAGAAAGGAGAGAGAGAGAGAGAGAGAGAGAGAGAGAGAGAGAGAGAGAGAGAGAGAGAGAGACTGACTACACTTGCCAGATACAAATACATACCCCAAAGCCACACCCCAATTTTCACCTCCTCCAGCCACACCTCACCTGCCTCCAATTACCACTCAATTAATCCCATCAGATGATTAATTCACTGACTGGTTTATAACCCAATCATCTGTTCTCTGAACTTTCTTGCATTGTCTCACAAGTTTGTTTTGGGGGGATGCCTCACAACCAAACCATAACACCTTTCAAAAAGTTATTTTTTTATAGTTTTCAACAGTTTCTTTGAAGAAAGTAGCAGTGAAACATCTCATCCACTCATTCCAGTTGTTAATCTCTCAAAAAATATTTTTAAAATTCCATAAAAGGACATTGAGTTTGCTACTCTGTCTATGTTACACTTTATCCACTTTGAGAGCCAAAGCCAAATTTCTGTCTTTGGCTCATATATACTGGGGTAGACTAGGTATATTTTGTTCTCTTATACAGGAGACTTAGTGAACTTCAAAGAAAGATTATTAAGTTAAACTCCCCACTACTTCAGAAGATTATTTGACATCTATTTATTTCTTTACATTTTCTGCCTTTAACTTCTCAATTTTTGATTTTGAATCACTTTTAGTACAGTGTGGTAAAGAATGTCAATTATCTCCATAATCAAATCTAATAAAAGAAACAAGATGAAATAGAACTACTGAAAATAAAGCTTCAACAGAGATGAAGAACAGGAGTCTAAGTTATATACAGGCCAAATTTTCCAAATTTCCAAATTCTTACCAAAGGAACAAACATGTAAAAGTTATATGGTCTTTATTAAGTTAAGCTCTTTCTGAAGTGTTTTTTTTTCTCATTTGATGAATAATTTTTCAACTTATACCAAGTAACTTTTAATTATTATAAGCTGAGACAGGGATATGTACTCTAGAAGAGAAATTCATGAAATGTAAGTTTACTTCTGGAAGTTGGAAAATAAGTTAGATATGATGGTTCTTTAGACAACAACCATCATTGTTAAAGGAGCCTAACTTTATCAACTCAAATATCCTGATTGGGAAAATAAAGTAATGAGCCCATTTTACATACTTTTATTATGTGTAATCTTTCCTTTGGTTTGATTTGCACAAAATGATAAAGCTTATTTGTTCTTGTAACTGAAATTCTAAAGTTGATAAAAGTTTCCACTTTTCTATAGAGCTTCAATCTTATGATGAAGGACTTGGCTCTTTTGGTCTGTTTTTGTGACTTTATATGTTGTCTGCTTAATGCTAAGCCCAGATTTCCTTATCCTTAATGGACATAACTTGAGTCTAGGAGCTCCTGCTCCATAAAGAGAATGGAAAGACAAAGGGATACATTGAATCCTTGTTCTATTTAATTTATTTTTCATGTTTTTACATGCCTTTTAAATTTTTAACAGATTTACAATTCAAGATTTTGCAAGTCTGGAAGTATGTTTTCTCCATATTTTCACACTGATTTACACAAAGTTTAAGATACAGTATTCTTTTATTAGTAAAACATTTAGAAATTCTTCTTGAATTTTTGAATTAGATTTACTATGTTATGTTTTAAAAAGTAAAAGATTAATATAGTTTTTATATATCAGAAAATAAATAAGAATATCTAAGTTTTAATTTCAGGGATGTCAAAATTAATGTTATTCCTTATTATCAAGTATTTATGCCACATAATCCTTGCACTGATCTGAAATACATTATTTATTTAGTTCTTGATTTTTTTTTTTTTTTGAGAGTGCTGGAATTGGACATAGAGCCTCATGCATGCTAAGCATGCATTCTATCCCGTGATATACTCTGAGCCTTTACAGTTGCTCTTCCTTGATGTGATTTTAGAGGAAGGTGAGGATATTTATGAAGTTATACATGCAAGTTTTGACTCAGTCATATACAAGCCAAGTTTTCCAGTTTTCCAAATTCTGACCAAAGGAACAAACTGTAAAAGTTATATGCTCTTCATTAAGTTAAGCTCTTTCTGAATGTTTTTGTCATTGGATAAACATAATTACATTTTCATTGAGCTATTAAGAAAATTGAAAAGTACAATATATGTGAAAACATATGAAGTTTTGAAAAGTATGTATTAGTCTTTCAATATTTTTTCCATTTTATAATAGAAGTAACACAGAGTTTGTTTTATAATTATTTAAATTCAAAATTAGCTTTTCTCTGTCTATGACAAATAAACATAGAACAAAAAATTCTGGTGCAAGCTTTGTTAATTAAATTAATAAAAAAGAAGAATACTTTCAATACCTTGACTCAATGCCACACATGCAATGAGTGCAACGAGGTTTTCACAGTGTCTGGATCAGTACATCTACTGAATAAGTGGGCTTATCACATTACAGATTTGACTCCTAGGGATCAGTGAAAGAAACCTAGCTGCATATTTAGCTGTCAGGACTAGATAATATTAATATCAAGTAAAAATTCATAATGTATAATTTTTGTCATTAAATTTTTTCTTGAATTTTAAAGGCATTCAAATATTAAACTTGATTTAATAAAATTTATATTGTAGTTATAAAAAGTCAACTGGCTAGTGACTGAAAAGAAAAAAAAAATCACCATTTCTCAACAATCCTCTAGGTTTTGCAAGCTGTTATATGTTGAACATTTGTGTTCTCACATGAATATAGAAATTCTAATCTCCAAGGTGAGAGCTTTCAGATGGTATAAGATTATAAGGGCAAAACCCTCATTAATGGGTTTAGTACCTGTATAAAATAGATCCTAAAAAGCTCATTTGCCCCTTCCATCAAGTAAAGTTATAGTGAGAAAATGGGTGTCTGTGAACCAGGAGACATGTCCTTTCAGCAGCCCCTGGATCTGCTCATATCTTGATGTTGGACTTATCAGAATCTAAAATTGTGAAAATTAAGATGTTGTTGCTTATAAGTCATCCAGTCTGTGGTGTGCTATCCCATGTGTCCAAATGGACTAATACACATGCCATCATTATAAATATCACTATAGATAAGGATTATATATTATACACTCTATATAATATCCTTATATATAAGGATATGAAAAATTGTAAGTTACTTATTCAAATTGAAGTACATCTGATGTAGTTTACTGGACTTAAGTAGATGATTTTAATATGAAATGTTAACATATTGTTAAGAGAAGATTTAAATTACAATATTTTCACTTTAAAAAATCACTTCAATTATCTAAGACAAAAATGCATGCTGAAAACCCAAAGTGACCTTTAATAGAGATCAATCATTAACTATTTTTCTCACTCTCATCCATCACACAGCCAACTTTTTATGGCATCACAGTTGGCATTGGCTCAAAGGTATTATTCTCTCTGCTGGGACACTGTGTGGACAACATCCTCCTGTTGCTTGTCCATTTGTTTGGCTTGGAAAACCTCCAAATTCATAAGAAAAAAATGTTAAAATTATTCTCACTGAGTCATCTGAGGATAAATCAACATGTGAGTTCAAAAAAGTGGTAGAATCAATAGATCGGTGTAAATATTTAATGTCTATTACTACATGAGTTAATAAAAAGACTTTCAAGTATGGCATCTGATATTTTGAGAAATTGTTCCTTTCAACATTTCCCTCCACATACAACCAGAATCTTGTGACTGAAGGTCCTACTGAATAAGGGATGGATGAAGCAATCAAAGATAATTTATATTCAGAAATTATAGTGTACAGTTTTCTTCCAGAAACAATGAGTCTGTATTTTTAAGCAAAAATACTTTTTTTTCTATAGATTATGCATTCCAGGTAGAATTTATAGTTGAAATATTTTATTATCTCTTTTTAAGTGAAATGAGGCTTGCAAAGTGTCTGGAGCTACGTACAAAAATATGATGCTGAAAGATTTATATTCTGTAAAACTCTCTCCTGAAGATTTTTGAAGCAAATATACCTTTTGCAACATCACATGACATCATGAGTGGTTTTTCTTACATGCTGTTTTTAAGGGATCTTACCTTCTTGCACTGTACAATGAAATAACAAACCTATGTTGGGATAGTAAAAGGTTATAGCTTAGCGAAAGCAAACACATTAAATTACTCTGTTCAATAAACATTTTTCTATTTTTATTTAAATCATAATGTCAGTGACAACAGAATATTTGCATCTGCAGAAGTGTATTTTTTTTCCATTGTCTATGGAAATATAGATTAATAAAGTAACAGGTAATGTAACAGCTTGCATGTAACTGTAATTTTTGTTCTTATTTTTTATTTTTGTACAATTTCTCTTCATGTAATTTGGTATCAAAGTCCTTTGAATTTTAAATATTCACTGTTACCTGATTGTTTATATTATTTTTGACATGAGAGTATGTAAGTGTTTGAGATAACATTTGCACCTGTCTATCTAAATGTCAGTGCCTTAACCACAGAGATACATTTTATCTTAAGGTGTACATTTTCCTGCTATTATATAATCATTAACAAAAGAACCAGTATTTGTATTAATGAGGATGTCATGAAAAGCATTTCAACACTATAAGTACAATCACCTCAGAAGGCAAACAATATTATGAGTTAAAAATTGGCAGAAAGGAAAATTTAAAGAATTACAAGTGTGGAAAATTTTTAAACATTATTAATTTAAACATGCAAATTAAACAACAAACAAATAGCAACTCAATACTTTGTATTTCCTAAAAAAAAACATTTTAAAAAACTCCCAATGATGCCAAGTTTTTGTGGGACTAGAAAAATATAGCGAGCTCATGCACTGTTGTTGGCAGTGCAACCCATATGACATTCAGGAGAGCAATCGGACAATAATTCTAATCTAAGTACACTATTTTTTAAAAATCTCCCAGATATTTCTGATAAGAATAGGATATAGGTATCTAGTGGAGTAACATTTATAGAAATTATTAATTTAAGACAATCCAAAGATGCAAATAAAAATCACTCATATGGCAAACACAAAATGTAATGTTTAACATATAGCCACACACAAAATATATGTATATTATTAAAAGTGATTCATCATAAAGTCATCTGAAAAAATTAAATTCACATTAATAAAAAATACAGTTTTTGACAACACTGTCACAGAGGATGAAGAACACAAGGAACTCTGAAATGCTGTAGGTTGACACAAACACTGAAGTAACATTGAAAATGAAGATGCACATACCACATAACATAAAGGTTTCTGTTCACAAACTTTGAGTAACAGTTGCAAAAAAGAAAAAAAAAAGTTTCCTGAAACACTAGCAAATTAGTAAAAATGTATGAAAGAACTGCAAAAGTCCATTGATAAGACAATGGAATACTAATATTGAAGATAAATAAAAGTTACCTGCAATTATAAACCTAAATGAACCCCACAAAATGTTGACTACCTAAAGAAATTAAAATGAATACATAAATATTAAGAATATAAAGAGCAAAATATCCTTTGATAAAAATTGAGAGTGTGCAACATATTCCTTTCTGTTTTGTGCCCATATTACTATATGTTAATAATCTAAAATTTGTACAGAATAAGTTAATAGCAATAAACCTGGTAGTATTAGCACTAATGTTGGTTAGACATCTAAAAATATATATTCTATTGGTATTTCTAAATTATTTAAGCTTTGAGAATTCAGAATTTATTTCAGTGAATTATTTCTGCTTATTATACACAGTACAAACCTTGTTTCTACTCTCATGACTCAAATATAAACATTCTCCATTTCTTTTTGCCAAGTTTTTCTCTTTTACATTCTGTGGCAATAACATCTGCTCCCAGTGTGTCAGCTTTCAGCTTTATGAAAACATCTTTCAAATCCACATCTTCAGTCTAACCACTCCCTCACTAATTCTGCATTTCCAATTTCCTGTTGGGCACTACCAGCTGGGTGTCCTACTGGCAATTTGAAGAGCAGTATTTTATTGCATGAGGATCAAATAAGGGTTAGCTAATGCTCATTGAGCATTATCAGAATTAGTCAAAAAGGACATGTAAAGCATGGCTCTGTGCACTTTCTCCTGTAGTGATAGTGATTTATGGAACTTGTTCATGACCTCTAATATCTGCCGTATATGATTGTATTTACAAATGCTTTACAGACTTCAAAAAGTCAGGAAGGATCTCTTGAGAAGGAAAATTCTAATTTTAAATGGAATAAAATAGGATCATGCTGCAAGTGGACTGAAACATTTTCAAATTCATTAAATATGTTTGCTTATTTGAAAGAATATAAAGGATCAATTATTTCTTTACATGAAGATATCCTGACAAATATCAGGGTATATTTGCATTCTTCCCATCTTCTCTGACACCTTGTCCTTTTTGATATTTAATCTTTCAGAGTTTATCTCCAGCTGAATAAAAATAAAAGCAAAATATTTCACTTATTCTCATTTCTTCAGTTCACTAATGTCAATTACTGTTCATTCTGTACTTTTTTCCTATTTCTACTGTCTCTGAAAATATTTAGTTTTTAAGCCACTGAATTCTCATTTCTGCAATTCAATCAATTGCTTAATCTGGTGTTTTAAATCTTTAATAGTTCCTTATTTTAAAACTCAATTGTTAATGTGTATTTTATTCATTTTTTGTTGAACGTATTGTATTGTCAATATCTATATCTGGTTTTCTAAACTCTCATATCTTAATCATATTCTTGTCAGTTTATCATTGTTTTCTTTTATATACTTCCTAACTCAGTATATGATTCTGTTTCTCAATTTATAATTCTGACAGTTTCTAAAATATCTACCAAGAGATCTAAGATTTTTGAGTAATTTTAATTTTCTTTTCCTGGAAGTTCATGTAATTAGTAAGAACAATACTCTACATTTCTATATTTTGATAAATCAGTGATAACAAGAGAAATAAATGTAGACTTTAATAGACAATAGGAAGTTTTGCATAACTATTAATACTGAAGCTGAACCCAAGACAGAGGAGAATGGAATGTTGGTGTTTCTGAAGGTGTTCTCTTTTCTGCACATTATTTCAGAAATTGTCCCCTTTCCAGTCTCTTTCCCTAGTCTTCTTTCTGTAATAATGCACTTTCCTGGGAAGCTGCTACACAGATTAAAGCGAAATGTAATCCTTGTTTCTTGGCAAATTTTCTTTTAAAATCTGTGCAGCCACTAGAATGTATTGAATGTTGATCACTTTCTCCTTTACTGATTGTGATTCTACACACAAAAAAAGTAAAGAGTCTTTGTTTGTTTGTTGTTGTTTTTTGCTTCAAACAATTATAAAAATGGAGCAGAAGTTTGAACTATGAGAGAAATCATAATAAATACCTTAAACATGGGATGCTGACTTGGGGATCACACAGTGGTTAAAAATATGATGATTCTCAACAAGGGGAAGTTTTGAAGCAAAATGAGAAAAAAAATGTAATTGATAGCTTCAGTTAGAATGACCTTGGCCATGTAGTTGCATAAAATTTGTAAACACTGTCATCCACTGTTATATAGAAAAAGGAAAAAAGGTACCCAATAAAGTCAATAGACTACCTAAAAATTTCCTGATTTCTGCTTAGTGCCCATGATAAAATCTGAGAAGTGATGGATGACTTAAAGAACAAACTTTTCAGTTTCAGTTAGAATTTTAAAGACAAATATGAGGCTTGGGCAGTCTTTCCAGCTAGAGAAACATTTTAAAAGTAATTGATAGCCTCAGGACAAAGATCAAAGAAATCTAGAGTACTGCCAGTAAAACACTGCCTCTGGGAATCCAGGGTATGGCTGGCTGAGAGGCCCTTGGTTAAGACCATAGAAAGATTTAAAACAGTTTCTCAAATCCTTCTTTAGTTCAACAAAAAAAGGCCCTAAGAATAATATAAGAGCATGCACCAGTGACCCTCTTGGCTAGACAAAAACACTTCTAAATTCTTGAAAGCATTGTTCCACCACTTACTGATGGGAATCCAATGTAGGGAAGGTGGATTTACAAGGTATTTGTAAGTGTAGGTTCAGTCTAGTGGAGTAGAAGGTAAAGCAAAACGTAAGAAATGCATCCAAAATTTAAAGTGATAATATAAACTTTCACTGAAAAGGACAGAGAGAAATCAAAGTGAAAGGTCTCTGAATCTCTAAATTTGTACAAAGAGAAAGCAGGTAAAATTAATGATGATAGGGGCATTTTTGATGGGAACAGAAGTATGAGTTATTGGGAAAAAAAAAAAAAAACATTAGGCAGAATTTAGAGCCAAGGAAAATCACTGAAAAGGAATGGCCTTAATGAAGTAACTAACACCATATGCCCAGATGAGTTTCAGACCTGGTAAGGACTGGTGCCTGAATGCCCACTACTTCATTCTATGTTTTGAACTACCATGAATGCTGAATGTGTGTGGAACAGAAAACTTGCCTTTTTTTCTCCTAAGAACAAAGAAACCATATCAAATGACTGAACCAAACATGAACACAGTATCTTACATACTCTGAATTTTGGACTCTTGAATCCATAAACATTACAGAATTTTTTTTATTATATGCCAATACTTCTTCAGCATGTTTGTTATGAAGAAATTTTCAAAAGGTACTTGAATATCTTCTCTCCTATTCTGAGATTTCCTCCATGCTCAGAAAAGAAGACAGTGGGAAAGGGAAAAAGAAAATAGATTTTCAAAAGCAATGGTCATAAAAAGAACTTACAGTAAAATTTACTCAACATCCCAAGAATAAAAACAAAACAATAGTAGAAACAGAGAAGCATCAGGAAGAAAGTAAAGGATATTTTCCTTCAACATACCAAATGTTGATAGCTTGTCATTAGTCATTATATCAGCCCTTAGAAATAGATATTAAGTTTCCACATTATAGGTAAGGTAATGGAGGTCTATAGATGATAAAGGAGTTTTGTTAAGGTGACAAAGCTAGGTTTCTACTCTAGGTATGTTTGAAGATGAGGTTTTGACTATTTTGCTTTACCAAAATTTTAACATTCAGGTAGCAGCCTGCCTAAGACATAACTGAGTCTATGGAATTTCTGTGTCAGTAGAAAACTGAACTTCCCAGGGAAACAATAATTAAATCTTTCCTACCTGTCAACACAGAGAGGTAGGATCAAGGAGGAGTTACTCAAGGATGACAAACCTGGTTCCTTCTGCATTTTGAGAAATATGGTTCCCAGAGGACCTCACATATAGAAGATAGAAGGAAGTGATAATGCAAAATTTTATATGGGCATAGCCTTTGATATTGTTTTTCAGATACTAAAGTATGATTGCTTCTAGTTGTAGTTTTTCATCATTCATTTCTCAAGATGTAACTCTTCATTAATGCTTTATCTTGGATACCATTATCAGGTTTTCCGTCCTACAGTCCACCATCTATAATTTTCATTTGTATGATGACATAATTAAAATGATTATTGCACTGTAAATGTTTATAATTATATTCTTGCAGCTATCTGTCTGTCTGTGAGTGTGAACTGCCCCCAGGAGCATGACCCTAATGGAAGCACATTTCTGAAACTGAAGAGATCTCTGAAGGAGATGGAATGCTGTTTGTGGGTGGCAAGCCAAGTAGTTAAGGCAATGTGTTTTTTCCTGATAGAATTGTGCTGTGTGGTCTACACTCTTTTGTCTGAGACATAGAAGATAAACTGAGAGGGATGATTTGAGTGAAGTCAAAAATAGATACCAAACTGTGGAATCTATAATAAAGGATGCTCTTCTGACTTTTCTCAATTTCTCACCACTGTACAAGGTAACTTATTCATGATGGAAGTAAGTCCAGGTCCAAAAGATTATTTGTACTAATGCAAAGTAATTTTGTCTTTTGGCTTTGCTTAGAAACATTCCATTTGTCTTAGTTTCTTAGTTTTAAATTAAAAATATATTTGTCATTTTTGTTTCCTTTCTGGGAATTTGAGATAGTTCAATTAATTCTGTTACAGTAGAAAATAAATCTCTCTGATTCTGGGGTTATGAAAAATTTCTAGACAAAATATGTTTACCATGATGTGGCTATCCATATTGAATTAGCCACAAAAAGCTGTGATCAAGTCTTATTCAAGGACCTTAAATTTAATGCAGCCGGTACAATAGAACCTTGACATTTTCTTTTTTCTTTTCTTTTTTTTTAAATCTATCACATTCTTTTATTACAAAACCTTTCCTTTGGTCATACTACAGTAACATCAGTTAAAAATGAATTGACACATAATAATTGCATGTATTTATGGAATGCAGAATGATAGTTTGAAACATGTATATAACATGTAATGATCAAATCAAGATAATTAGCATTTCCATGCTCTTAAACATTTATCATTTCTTCGTATCAGGAATCCTGAAACTCTACTAAATCTTTATAAAATATATATAAGTTGTTGTAAACTATAGTCATGCTACCGTTCTATCAAAGAGTAGAGCTTATTTTTCCTATCTAATTTTATTTTAACATTTTACTGTTTAAAACTGCGTATATTAAGCAATGAAATTTAGTTTTTACTTATCAGTTTTACAAAATTTAAAAAGAGTCATAGCTCTAAGAGAGTTTTCCCTTTATCCCTTGTCTACTCCCTTCTGATAAATTTTGCTATTCTTTAAAAAATATATTAGAATTATCTTTAGGAGGTCAGGGAGAAACAAGACTTCTTATATTCAGAAGGTGAGGATGAAAATAGAAATCATATAAACAGTTAAATTTTTTGTAGAGATTTTAGATACTGTTCTCCAGAGAAATAGAGAAAATTGGATTTATAAAGAATTTATAAGAGATTTATCATGTGACTTGAGCCATATAATCATAGAGGCCAAGGAATTCCATATTATGCTATCTACAACTGGAAAACCAGGAAACCAGTAGTATGCTTCAGTACAAGGCCAAAGGCCTCAGAATGGGGGTGTTGATAGGGCTGAGAAGTTAGATGGCTAGGGTAAGTCCCAGAATCTCAAGGCCCAAAACCAGGAGCTCCACTTTCTGAAGGCAAGAGGTCAATACGCAAGCTCAAGAAGAAAAAGAATTTGCTCTTCCTCTGCCTTTATGTTCCATTTAAGCTCATGTGGATTGACTGACACCAATCCCCATTAGTGAGAATGGATCTTTATCATTTATTGGAAATGCTCTTTGAAACATCCTTGAAGATACACCTAGAAATAATGTTTTATCTACTATTTGAACATCCCCTAGCTTAGTCAAGTTGACAGAGAAAACTTACCATCACAAACAGTGTATACAATTTTGTTTTTTTGCTGTCCTTTTATTTAACTATTTTTTCAACTTTTTTCTTTGTAGTCATACATAACAGTACAATTTATTGTGACATAGTAATACAAACATGGAGTATATCTTATTCTAATTAGGATCCCAGTCTTGTGGTTGTATATAATGTGAAAATTCACTGCAGTGTGCTCATATATGTACATAGGAAAGTTATGTCAAATTAAGTCCACTGTCTTTCCTATTCATGTTTCCTCTCCCATCCCTTCATTCCCCTTTGTGTAATCTATTCTCCCATCCTGCTTGTTGATGTGTTATTATCCATATATCAGAGAGAACATTCAAACTTTGGTTTTGGGGGATTGGCTTATTTCACTTAGCTTAAAAGTCTCCAGATCCATTCATTTACCTGAAAAAGTCATTAAGTCATTCTTTCTTATGGGTGAGTAATATTGCATTACATATATACACCACATTTTCATTATGTATTCATCTGTTGAACAATCTCTGGGTTGATTCAATATTTTAGCTACTGTGAGTTGAGCTACTATAAATGTTGATGTAGCTGTGTCACTATAGTATGCTGATTTTAAATCTTTCAGTATATACTCAGGAGTGAAATTACTGGGTCAAATTATGGTTCCTATATTCAAAGTTATGACAGGTAACAATTAACTCAAATTTAATTATGTAGTCATCTATATTACTCAAAGCTTTTGTTGCATAGCACCCAAAATGATACATAGGGTATTTGGAAAATGTAATAGCACACATATCTAACCTCAACATTCATCCCAGGACATAAAATGATGATTAAAAAAAATCACCTGATAATCATTAAATGAATGATCTTCAAGTGAAAGAAAACCTATAATCATATCTTTATAGTTACAGCTGTCTTATAAAAATGATTTTATTTTATATGGAGTTAGCATTAGCTAAGGAAAAGTTAATATAGTAACCACAATTTTAAATAATTTGACACTAAAATTCCATGAAATAATTATTAGTGCAAAAAACAATTATCAAAGAATGCAAAAGCAATGTAAATATGGACATTTTTAATATGGTCAATAGTGAAATACTCTACATGTATGGGTATGTGTGTGTATTGGACAAGGTGGCTACTCCATTGGCATGAATTGTTGCAACTCCTCGCCGGCAAGGGAAAACACGACACAGGATTCTTCTTTCAGCAGTTTATTCAGGCCTTGATTAAAGTATCATCTTCTAGCGACCCCCCCGCCGAGCGCCCAAGCATAGCCTAATAAAGCCTCCCGCATACCAATCTTAAGCCGCCACGTGGATCTTTCTCATATGGTGGTCAGGGATTGCGTGCCAACTCTCCATAAAAGGAGTTGTTTACCACAGGCCTCAGTGGAAGCCGGCGCCATCTTCTAATGGCGGCCACGATCTATAACAATGGCTTACCACAATGCATCCCTCAGCGGATAGAGTGAGCAGCCTCTTGTCAGCGTGGGATGAGTATGTGCATTGATCACGGAATAGATGAGTTTCTGCTATAATAAGCCATTGAGATTTGGGGGTTATCATAACATATTACAGTTTGGTTCTGTACCAACCACTGGGAGTAGTACCTGGGATATAGCTAAATGAAAATTTTAGGAAAAATAACTTACAAACAGAAATAAGGAAATGTTACGAAACAACTATTTTAAGCAAAAATGAAAATAAACTTTCAGAGTGGAATTGGATTTTGGAGTGGTAAGAGTCATAGACTATGAATAAAAACATGGGCATGCAGAATTTTGCATGCATATAAATTAGGTCCTCTGAATCTCTGACCTGTGGCATGTGGCTTCCATTACAGTGGTTATAGCAGGATTTACCAAAGACATACCTTGTGTTGTCACTCTTGCTGCTTGGAAAGAACCCCACAAGCAGCCAACCAATGACTGAAAATAGGTCATGCCTCTCTAAGGAAGCACCTTGCAGGTTGATTAGCCTCTGGATGATTGCTCACAGCTAAACTGATAGGAGAATAATAGATACTGTTATCTACAAATAAAGACATTAGGAAAATTTATTTGTAGGTAAAAATTTGTAAAGATGGTGAATAGTATGTGAAACAATCAACATAGTAGATGGTAAAGGAAAGAATAATAATGTGAATGCTGACTTGCAGCCTTTAAAATATGAAAACCTCATTTCACAATAGATTCAATGTGATCACATACTGGTAAAGTAAGTTTGAATGAACTGATGTAGGATGCAATGTAAAATTGACTTAAGTTTTTTTTTTTTTTTCACTAAATGAATCTTGCCTTCTTAAATAAACCAAGTACTAATAATTAAAAATCAGTTTATTCTTTCATACACACACACACACACACACACACACACACAATTGTGACTGAATATCTTTAAGGTTTGTTTATAGAGTTTAACTACATTATTAGAAACTGGAATATAATATTTGGAACAACTAAATGTGACAGTTAAACTACAGTTTATACCATTTCGCTATCAGGTCCAGGCACAACTGCCTTATTTCCCTATGTTTGAGTGCAGGTTTTCTTACATCCCTGTATAGCATAAATACCAAGCCACTGATGTGCTTGACTCAGGATTTTCTTTCCCTTATCACATTTTAAAGTTTATTTTTAAGTGAAGATTTACTCTCTTTCCTCCATCCACAGTGGTCAGCACTTTGTACACTCTTCTGTACTTCAGAAAAAAACATTCACCAGCATTTCTTGCTTCTTCAGGGACCAAGAGCAGTGAGAAATAGAACACTGTCATCAACTGAGAGTCACTCAAAAGTAGAGACATGTTTTTTGCTGCATTTCTTATTTTGACCTTGGGCATTCTTGAAAAAACAATGAGATATCAATGATATATCTGGGTAATTTGGAAAGAACAAAATGTCTTGATTGTTCACTTGAATTATTTATATGACTGATACAAGACAAAGGGAGAAAATTTAAAGGTAAGCAATATTCTACAGATCTTTTTGTCTCCTAGTATCTAGATATTTTTAAAAGTTTAATATATAGTCTCTTTATCTTGTTATCAGACACACACAGAAACATTAACAATGTTAAAATGTGTGAAGAACTTTCTCAGGACACATAAATCACCATGTAATAACAGGCATTGTTTCATCAGATATGCACAGATGGTGGGCATGTTTATTCTTATACCTATGTAAAATTACTTTTATTAAAATATTTTTCTGCTATCAAGTAGAAAGTGATGCAAGCATGTCACTGTCATTTCTCCTTTAACATTAAAAATAAATGCAGAAAGCAAGGAGAGAATTCATGAAAAATACAAAAATCTACACATTAAACCTCTACACACTGATTATTTCATGGGCAGCTGGCTGAATTTGATCTGTTATTAAATTCATCATTGATGGCTATACTACAATTCTTGTGGTCATTCTAAATCGTCCTTATTAGAAAATATGCCAGGGGAATAAACTTTGCATTACATACAAAAGTTACTTTAGTGCATGTTTTTATATTGAGTTAATGGCACAGTCTGTCATTATACCAAATTTTATGCTTTTGAAGCTGTATAAAATTATCATATTCTCTGTAGTTTTGACTTTGATATGTGAAACCACTTTCAGTGTATACACTCAAATTCCAACCTCATGTACATAGATGCCCACATTGAAACATACATTTAGATTTTTATTACTTCACATCCCAATTTTGATACAAATCTGACCTGTTTTAGCTTTTGGTTTCCTGAAGAACATACCTACCCAGTTATATGTTAAATTTTGACCATATTCATACCAAAATTGTTTTCAACTCATCTTTGTAGAATATTGAAATCATCTTATATTAATTTTCTTTAATGTTGTAGCAAACACAGTGCCAAGAATGCTAATGATTTGACTGTTATATTTTCCATAATTGAAAAATGACAAATGATCCTTTCTAAGGGTTGAGCATGTAATCTATAACCAATCTAACTCATTGTTAAAGAATGACAAACAATACTTAGTTTTATTACCTTGTCCACTTTATTAACACATCTTGAAATTAATACAGTAATATTTTTATAATGCTGTTAAATACTAAGATTTATTATTTCCTCATATATGTGGATAGTTTAATGTATCACACAATATATTATGTACAAGTTAATCAGCAATGTTTGTATTCTTTATCAATGTATTCATAAATCAAAGGTGAAATCAATCATTAAATTTTATTAAAAATTTTTATTCAATTTAATTGAGAGATTTTTGGACATTACAAAAATTAGAATGATTTTTTCTGACGGATATTTACTCCATTTCTGAAGGGAAAAAATTACCTGCTGAGACATATTTTTAGTGTAAATAAAAAAAATCCATTACAAATTGCTAATTTGGGATATAACTTGAAATCCTTAACATATCCATAAGAAGAACAGGCCCATAAGAATGGGTTCTTGCCTGACAGTTCTTTCTGGAAAATCCTCTAATTCTTCTGTATTCAGGGAAACATACTTTTAGCATATGGTTACAATGATTTCAGGTACAATTAAAAATCAAATTCACAACTATGTGAATACTACACAAATATACAAATCTATTACTCCTGATGACTTAAAAGAAAGCCTACCTGATAGGTATCTTCATAGCAGCAATGATTACTATCAGGGAATTATAATTAGCTTAATCTGACTCTGAAATGTTTCCTCATTTTGAAGCCCTTATATCCAAGAATGTTAAAACATCACTGTACACTATTGTTTTATTATTGAGATAATGGTTTTGTATTAGATTTCTCCATTATTTGTAATTGAGAAAACAAGTTGTTTTAGGACAAAATAAATCAGCATTATTGAAATAAGAATATCAAAAAAGTTATTTTAAACATATGCTACTTAAATTAGTGAAATAATCAAATATGTCCTCTACAAGCATAATTAAACTTGCTCAGATATAATCATACTTTCTAAGTAAATTTTTGTGCAAAAATTCTAAGGCAAAAATTTGAATTTAACCAAATTTCCTTGGAAAAGAATATTTACTAGGAATGTGATATAGTTTCCATAAATAGTAGATTCATAAAATGAAGATAATCTTGACCCAGATGGCAATTCTAATTAAACGTGTTGAATTACAAATATTTCAAGATAAGTTTATATGAGTTTAGATATATACATAAACTTTGTAACCATCACTGCAATAGTAGTGACATTTCTATCACCAAAAAACATTCCCCTGTAATTCTTTCAGGAAATTCCTCTTGGTCCTTGGCAACATGCAAAGATTGATCTGCTTTCAGTCCTAATAGAGAAGTCAAATCTACTTCAGAATTTTATATAAGTGAAATCATAGATGAAATATACTAATTGTTCTGGCTTCTTTTTGCTAAACATAACTTTGATTAAAAAACATCTCATCAAATGTACAGTGTCGCGACCCCTTGCCCGCAAGGAAGACGCAACTCAGGAATCTTCTTTCAGCAGTTTATTCAGGTCCCTGATATTTCTTCTTCTCTCTTCTTCTTCTCTTCGGATGCCCCTCCCAGCCTTAATAAAGCATCCCAAGCCCCAATGCAAAGCTGCCGCGTGGAACTTTCTCACAGGGTAGTGAAAAATCATGTGCCAACTCTCTCAGATAAGGAGTTGTTTGTCACATACCACAGCGGAGCCAGCGCCATCTCGTAATGGCGACCATAGTCTGCAGAAACGGCAGAAGCGGCTCACCACAGTTCCCCCTTTTCTGTTTTCTTAAAACAATACAGGCGAGAGTAGAGGTCCTATCCCACTGTGCAGAAGTGGCTGCAATGTATGGTTCAGTCCTAAGGAGGCGCCTTCCCCAGACCTGATCCCATATCAGCCGACGCCTTTTTTCGTAGGGCGGGGCGTGGACGTCAAACCCGCATGCAATAGGACATGCTTTCCTTGAGGTCCGTTGAGGGATCACTCAAGTGCAGTGCCTTGCCTCGCATCCTGCATCGTGACTACGATGAGAAGTAGGATAACACAGGTAGCCTGGTAATGAGGACAAAATTTAAGTTGGCAACACAATCCCTAAGCCCCAGAGGAAGGTAAAGAGTCTGTAGCCGAGAAGAAAGACCAGTCCTGAAACCCATCTGCGTGCAATGGTAACAAGACCTGCAGAGTGCAAGGGCTATTCAGTACCGGGAGAGCATAAAGAAGAGGACATGCCAATCCCAGTGCAATGTGAAACTAACTTGGGGTGCAATGGCCATGCCCAGAAATCACTGTTTAAGATGTGCAAGCCAGATTTGTGGAGAAATGCCATTTTCTAAGGCCGCAAGAGCCTGTACAATCATAGCTTTCTCTTGCGCATGGCGAGCTTTAAGGCGACAGAGAAGCCACAAAGTACAACACCGAAGCAACACATTGCACCAAAAATGCCTACCCCCACCCACTCCTTGAAGAAGGAAAAAGCAGAAGATATCCAATCGGTGAATCGACCCAAAGTCACGGGATCGACACGGGTATTGTTCAAGACAGCTATCTGGGTTAGTTGAGACTGGATCATGTCTTCCGCTGCCATGGACCAATTTCCGGCCAAATATTCGCCAATGATGCAGGAGGCATTCCTGGAATCATTAAATCTGACAGAGGTTATGCATAAATGTGCACGTTGGTCAACACAACCCAAAAGCACCAAGTCAGCCAATTCTTCTACCTGAGTTTGGAGTAAATCTATTATTTGGTTGGCAGCTAAAATCCCTGACAAAATATGTTGATTAATTGTATTTTGGGATTCAAGTATAGTGAAAGTTTGTTGAACAACTTGATTAATGGTGGCAGCAGTTTGTACTTGACTGGCCATGGCCACTCCGGCCATAACCGCTGCAGCAGCAGACACTGCCACAGCTGTCACTATAGTTGCTGTAATTCCAAAATCTCTACGGGTTCTAATCAATTCAACAATAGGAAAGGATTCTGGATCTGCAGTAACCGGGATCGGAACAAAGGTTGGAATTTTCATAATCACTGCCATAGTCCAGGAGCCATTCCAACACTCAGACAAGTAGCAAGTAACATTAGAACAATTAAGCATCCCCTGTAATGTAACATTAGCCAAAAGAAACAGGAACGGAGATTGGAGACAGACTGCTGCGGAGGGTAATGTAGCATTAGATAATTGTGAATTATTTGCAAAAATTTTAAGCCTCCTACCTCACTCCGAGTCTTGGGTAATGCCAGAAACATTAAACAGCCAACTTTGGACTCCTAATATTTCCCTGGGGAAACACAAGCGCGGACTAGACTAGCCCAATCTGAGGGAGTCATACAAAATCTAGTAAGTCCCTCCACCTGAGTGAGAGTGAAAGCGGCATCTATGCCATAAGTGCGGACGGATACTGCCAAGGTTTTAACTATCTTAAAGTCTAAAGGCTCATGATATCTTCCCCTGTTATTGTCCTGAAATACAGGGTATGCAAGTCTCATATCTGTATTAACTGTCCTCCAAACTTGCGCATGAAAAGACCTCCCGGAACCTTGGCTCCCCCCCACATACGGGGGTGGGGCAACAGGCATCATATCTTCTTCTAAATTTTCAACCTCCTCCTCCTCAGAATTCTGTTGACCAATATTAGATCCCTCCCCCTTCTTACAGTAGGCATGCACGCCTTGTGTCTCCTTTTTCTTCTTTTTCATTTTTATCTTATGTAGTTGTTGTAACAATATATCAAGGTCCTCAGAACTCTCTGAGTCGCTTGTGTTCTCAGGCGTTCTGAATTCGATCAAGTCTGGGTAGAGCCTTCTCCTATTTTTATCTTCAGGCTCTTTTGCCTTCTCACTACTGTTACTTTTGATACTCTCTGCCACTTCACTATGTGATCCTTCAGATTTTTCCTCATGTAGTTGTTCAAGAACGGCCTGACCCTCACTCACAGCCTCTTGGCATTTACCATCTGTAAGGCAACTACGGACCATTTTCCAAAGGGGTATCACCCCACCCTCTAATATGCCCTGCTCAGAAGCAAAGTCAAGATCTTTGCCTAATTTATCCCAACTAGGTACAGTAAGGCTGTCCGAAAATGCAAACCACGGTGCAGCGATATCTATCTTCTGTAAAAATCTCTGTAAAGTACTATGTTTCACTTCCAGGCCCTTGGAATGTAACAGGCCATCTAGGGCCAGGAGAAGCGGACTTGAAGATGCGGCACCCATGACACAACAACAAAGGAAGCACAAAAAGCGAAAGTAGAAGCAAAAGTACACAGTGCAGCTGCAATAAAATGTAATGCTCTCTCTTTCTTTACAGAGGAGCTGCCCCGCTTTGGTCCCAGATCCCACTTACCTGGGACTAACCCCGCTTTGGTCGCGGATCCCACTCACCTGGGACTAACCCCGCTTTGGTCGCGGATCCCACTTACCTGGGACTAACCGGTGCACCACCCCTGACTGCTGAAAGTTCTGGTTCCCGGGTCTCGGCACCACTTGTCGCGACCCCTTGCCCGCAAGGAAGACGCAACTCAGGAATCTTCTTTCAGCAGTTTATTCAGGTCCCTGATATTTCTTCTTCTCTCTTCTTCTTCTCTTCGGATGCCCCTCCCAGCCTTAATAAAGCATCCCAAGCCCCAATGCAAAGCTGCCGCGTGGAACTTTCTCACAGGGTAGTGAAAAATCATGTGCCAACTCTCTCAGATAAGGAGTTGTTTGTCACATACCACAGCGGAGCCAGCGCCATCTCGTAATGGCGACCATAGTCTGCAGAAACGGCAGAAGTGGCTCACCACAGTACAGGGAATTGAATGCAAGAGCATGTTACCACTAACCCACTGTTCTACATCTCCAACTCTATTTTATATTTTGAGACAGGATCTCATTAAGTTGCTTAGGGCTTGCTAACTAATTTACTGAGGCTGATTTTAAATTTGCAATGCTCCTGCCTCAGCCTCCCCAGCCCCTGAGATTACAGCTATGAGCCACCACACCCAGACCCAGAAGCTCACAAGAAATTCTTATGGACATATATTTTTAGTTATAAAATAGAGATTATAATTTTAGGTTGAAATAAGAGTTAAAGAACTCTTGTGGGGATGGAGAGATAGCTCAGTTGGTAGAGTGCTTGCCTTGTATACACAAAGGCTCGGGGTTCTAATCCCCAGCACCACCACCAAAAAAAAAAAAAAAAAAAAAAAAGAACACTTTTGAAGAGTTCTTTCTTTTTATGTAATTATATAAATACTAATAAAAAGAAAGTTTGTTAAATTAAAACATGATATTTATTTATATGTAGCTAGTATATAGATCATTTTATTATAAATAAGAACCAAGAGCAACCACCAAAATCAATAAGTATGAAGAACTATAGTATACAAAAGATACATAGAATAAAAATCAAGTTAAAGAAAACATATAATTTCAATCATATCAGTTATATCAATGAATGTCAATATTATACTTCCAATTGAAATGAAAAAAGACAGGGTATATAAAATAGCTAATATCAATAAATTAATACTGTTCTTTTCTATTTCCTATAGTATATCTAAAATAAATTGCCAAAGTTTCAAAGCACAAGATTGGGAAAAGATGTCATATGAAATAAAGTTAAAGATTGGATTATTAATTGAAGACATATTAAGATTAAGAAAAATTATTTAAGGGGATAAAGGCATCTTATTACACTTATACAAAATACAATGTACAAGGAAAATATACAGTCATAAAATTTTATGAACCAAATAACAGAGCATAAAAGTATATTATGCAGAAAGTGTTTGAAATTCACACACACACACACACAAAGTATATAAATGGACTTGATTTTAATACATCATTATCTGTATATAAAACATAGAATATTGAGAAAATAAAGCCATATAGCCTTCATACTATTCATCAAAACTTAGTGTTAGTTGAGTTAAAGTTAAAGGACCTGTGATATGAATTTGTTTCTCTTTTCTTTCTATTCATTAATTTGCCTTTGTTTTATCCAAAGAAGTATATACATTCACTCACTTTTGCAGTATATTTAGGGTATGTGTAAGATTAGACATTGTAAATGACAAGTATCATTCTGTTGTTATTCAAAAGATATTATTATTTTTCATTTTTAATTCATTGTGCATAAACAGTATGCAGACCATTGTTCTAAACCTAGATATTTCAAGATTGTATAACATTAGCAGGATTCAATAAAAAACCCTGGGTAAGTTTATCAAGATGATGTCCCTCCAAAGGGAGTGCTCTCTTAGCTTTTATAAAATATAAAATTATGTGCCAGGCACAGTGACACCTGCCTGTAATCCCAGCAGCTTAGAAAGCTGAGACAGGAGGATTGCAAGTTCAAAGCCAGCCTCAGCAATTTAGTGAGGCACTAAGCAACTCAGCGAGACCCTGTTTCTATATAAAATACAAAATAGGGCTGGGATGTGGCTAAGTGTTGAGTGCCCCTAAGTTTAATTACTAGCACCTCCCCAGTTGAAACATTTGGTAATAAAGACCTTAAAATTATTGTTATTATTAATTGCAATTTGTGTAAATGTGTATTTTCCCTCACAAACTCTCCTTTATTGAGACAAGTCCATGACACTGTTATTGACCTCACCTCCTCTTCAATGAACTCTGAATAAGTTACTCTAAAAAGCTATCGACAAGTTTGAGATTGTCAAGTAAATTCATATTTATCTGTTTTTTCTTGGTTTCCAAATACATGTTGGGACCTTGTATAATAGAAATAAAACAGCTATTAAGAATATAATATCTTACCACAGCTTTGTACATTTTGACACCATATCATTGCCCTTTTGATGATGAATGATTAAATTATTCTACATCTGACAGAAAAGTGATGGCTTGAAGTGAAAATTTCATTTTTTTATACATAAAATATAGGCAGTCCTGGATGGGAGAGAGAGATCCACAGTCATTAGATGTTCTAGGATTTTCTACTTCTTTAATCTGCTATCCTCTGCTAAAGATGGTGCAAAAGGCCTGCTGAATTCCAGACTGTTATGAGGTCTTGTATTATACAAGTTTCTGTTTCTGAGAAAAATATCAGAATATGCATATTAGAATTTTCATTTCTAGTATCTGCTTGCTTAAATACTGAGCTCTGAAAACAGGTTAAAAACAAGCAAAACTCACTTTGACTCTCCTGGGATTCTGTGTTCCAGATGAACCCTCCTATGAACTGAACTTCTTGGAGTGAAAAGGCTATGTGGGCAGCTCAGCATTTTGAACATGGATAGGGAATCAGTACACATAAATGACTTGAACAGTGTAAGTTCCAAGGCCATTTTTTTTCAATCAGAACAATAGCTCCAAAACTCAGAGATTGGATTATTTACAAGTTTGGTGCACTAATTCAATGGTGTGTATACTATGTATGTATTTATGTGTGTGTAGGACCGAATAGGATTTCCCAAAAATTGTATGTTGGAGCCTTAGCCCAGAATATTTGGAGACAGGACATTTACAAGGGCAATCAAAGTTAAATGCAGTCAAAAGAATAGAGTCCTATTCTAATGGAACCTGTATTTTTTTTTAAAGGAGAGAGAGAATAGCTCTCTTCTCACCATGCACACACAAGGAAAAAAGTCATATGAGGACACAATAAGAGGGCAACTCTCTGCAAAAAAAAAAAAGGGGGGGGGAATTTAATCAGAAATCAAACTTCCCCTCAACTTTATCATGAATTTAACAGAACAAATTCATGTTTTTAAGCTATTCCAGTCTTTAGTTTTATCTATAGCAATCATCTACATGCATAGATGTGTCGATGTTTTTATAAATGTGTGTATGTATGTATATACATATACATACACACACATATATATACACACATACATGCATGTACACATATATCCATAACAAAAATTTTCATTTCATTGCAGATAACATTATATTTCCATTCTTCATTCTGTAACTCATATCATCAAGTACATTTCCATCAATACATAATCATTGATTGCTCATAAATTTCTTTATGTAATCATTATAAATATTAAGAGTCTAGGAAAATAATTACTACATTGTTATAACAACAGTTTTCTATGTCATAAATGCACATGTTTTTATTCCTGTATTTTAATCTGGCATTAGATTTGTAGAATAGCTGCAAAAATGTATTAGACAGTTATCATATATCCTTTATTCAATCTTCCACAATATTTATGCCTCATACAATTATAGCTCAGTTGTCATAAACAGAATATCAATGAAAATGTAGCATTGACAACACATAATCATGGAGGTTATAAATTATATTAATTTAATTATATAAATTTAATTATTTTAATAAATACTATTTTAGTGCAAAATATTTGTACCTATTATCTGGTATCTTATAGTTTTCTATTACATTATTTGCTTATTCAGAAAACTATATATAGTCTTGCTTTTGACAATGTAGACATTTTAATCAAGAGACTGTGAGATCATAAACAAAAAATTATGAACTCTTATGTAATCAAACAGCAGGAGAGAAACAAAACTCCTCAAATATGACATATTTAACAATTAGCCATTTAAGGAAGGACATAAGGATACATAATTTAACAAATGCATTTTTAAAATACATGTGTGATTTATAATACTCAACAGAAAAATCTAAACTCTGTAAAATCTCAGAGTTGCTCTTGCCTTGCTTTTCTAAGCATTGTCAGAGAGAAAAGCTCCAGTGATGCTATCAGGGGTAGGTCATCATCACCAACAACATTCTTACCTTTCTTTATAGCTAACCTTAGCTTTTCAGTCATATCACCATAAGCTTCAGTAAAATTATAACCTCTTTATAATATCAATTTCAGGAAAGAACATGATTGTTCTGCCTCCCTCTATCATTTATATAATATGAAAGACAGGTCTTTTCTATCAAGTGTCTTATCTCAATAAGATTATTAGAAGAGTGTTGAGGGCCACAGCCGAGTTGGGATGACACATGGCATTTTTGCCAGAAGTAGTGGTTGAGAGGTGATGCTAGCGAGCCATTAAGATGATGACTTTTGAGTTCTGGCGGAGTTCCCCTTGAGTTCTGCTTGAGCTCTTGCGGGGATTCCCGGAGAGTTCCCATTGGTTGGGGAAGTGCTAGAGGAGGGATATTTTCTGGTTGCTGGTTCCTGGAGGAGCCGGGTGGAGTTCAGAGGATTTCCCAAGAGCATGTGTGGAGTGTGCTGGTGGAGTTCAGAAATAAAGTTTGTTCCTGCTTCAGTGGCTTGTGATTTGTGCCCAGCCAGACTGCAGCAGAAGAGTAACTCCCTTAGCTTTCTTTCTTCCTATTAAACTTCTATAAGATCATAAGCACTATCAAAGGAATAATGGTTAGCAGTGGGAAACCTTCAATGCTCAGCAGAAAACAAAAGTTGAAATCCATTCATGTGGTAGAATTATTAGAATCATATATTTTATGCTAATTAAGTTATGTAAGGAAATAATCTGAAAAGTAACTGAGCAAAAGGTTTAAATTATTAGCTAATATTTTATTATTCATATCTTGTCTCTGATATTTAAAAGAACTCATAATTTCATTAAGTGTTACCATTAAAGTTATCACAAATAAAGTTCATTGCTACATGCAAAAAAGATATTTTTAAAGTAAGCTTAAATCTATTTTATATTTGAGCCTACTCATACATAAAAACACATTTTTAAATTTTAGTGTGGGATGATTTTGATATTTTATTACAATTTATTACATATATTACATAATGCATTTTATTATTATTAATTTAGGGAATTCTTTTATTTCCTCTTTAAAAATATCTTTGGATTATTGCACTGAATTCATATGCTATATTCATTACTCAGCAGTCAGAAAATTTCCTTTTCCTTTTTAGAAGAAATGAAATATGCCCTTTTACAACTTTTAAAGGACAGCAATTAATAAACAAATGTGATATATTTGAAGCTTTAAATATGTGAAATAAATTATTAAATAAGGAAAGTCAGTAAATATATAAGGTTTAGACTAAAAATGTCAGTCCACAGAGCAGTTATATCATCTTATAGAATTTATATTTCCTCATGAAGTGACAAAATCATGATTAATACACACTTTTAACATCACATTTTAGCTGTCAATAAATATTATAGAGGATGTGCAATGAGCCAAACAGAATAGAGAATATCCTGATAATTGAGGGAAGACATGGAGGTTTCTTATCTTAAAATGTGGGGGAAAACTATGGCTTGTTCAATGATGTCACTCAGATGTCTGTTTACTGACCTCTTCAAAGGGGAGGATAAAAAATAAAGCAGTAAAGTCAGCTTCCACAATAGAATAGGGTCTGAGCTGAACCTTCCCCATTCTGCTTTATTATGACATCAAGAATGTGAATTTTCCTCCTGTGTTCATAGGCTTCTAACTATGCTGCAGTTGTCATAGATGGATTTGAAAAGTAAAAGCAAATTTACCAAATTTCATGGAATTCTTATTTGCATAAAGAGAAGAAAAAATATGTAAACGAACATACAATCAAACCCTAAATTCATCTCAATCCTTCAACTAAGAGAGTACTCCTAAACAATATGAATCATTAAAATCACAATGCGACTTCAAATTTCAGTTATTATTATGGCCAAGTTGCTGACTAGCTTTGCCCTCCTGTAATATATAT
This sequence comes from Marmota flaviventris, assembly GCF_047511675.1. NCBI lineage: Eukaryota > Metazoa > Chordata > Mammalia > Rodentia > Sciuridae > Marmota > Marmota flaviventris. The sequence goes on from NC_092509.1 coordinate 4,387,736, forward strand.
TTTTAATCATTTCTAGATATTATCAAAGTTTCAGGGCAATCATTAAAATTAGCAAATCTATAACACATTTGCAATAAAGTTTTGAAGGTTGTTTAATGACATACATATGTACAATCAATACAAAACAGCAGGAGTGGAGTTAGACAGTGATTCTCAATCACAAATTGTAATATAAATTGTGGGGCTTGCTGTGTAAGTCATGCCATAAGTCTTTACATTTCAAAAAGTGTAGAAAAGAGTAGGAATTTTTTTTTTAAAGAGGAACTACTAAAATTGTGTACATTAACTTGGGAATGAAAAAAAAAAATAACTACAAATCCACCTCTAGAATTTGGAGAACACATTATAATGCTGATATTTATTTATTTATTTATTTATTCATTTTTGTTTGTTTTGTTTTAATCATTCCTTATTCTTCTTTATTAAAAAAGTCTATCATGCAAAAAGTCCTGGGTCCAACCCCAAGCACCAGAAAATTACATATATACAATTTCTTTTCTTTTTCCACTTTGCATTTTTATGTTATTTTCCTCTTTGCTAATGTCATATATTTCCACTAAACTCCCTGTCTTATTCCTCATATGTGAGACTGACACCTAAGAGCCTGTTGAAGCTTAAAGGATGTAACTTACTCTTCTTGTTCACAGGATCACAAGGAAAAAAAAAAAGATGTCAGTCTTCTATAGAATGCAAAATACTTTATAATGTCTTTACTTAAGGCAGGGGATTCAACCAAGGGTAATTTTACACCACAGGAATTATCTGGAAATGATAAGAAACATCTCTATTTGCCACAACTTCAGAAGAGGATTATTGTTGGTTATCTGATAGGTAGAGGGCAAGGAAGAAGCTAGTCATCTCAAAATGATAGGTTAGAGATCCCAAAAAGAATTATCCATCCAAATATGACAATTGCCTAGAGATTAAGATAGTACTTCAAACTGACATTGATTTGTATAGTTTACTGTAATGCAGATACACTTTTCATGAAATTTGATGACTTGCTTGTTTCTTTTAATTTTAGCTATGGGATTTTCATATTTTCCCCTTTTCTGCTATTGTATTTATTTTCTCTCTCTTTTTTTTTAGTCTTCTTTCTTTCTTTCTTTTTATTTCTTTCTTTATTTTTCTGTTTATTTCTTGCCAACTGTTATTCCCGGTCAGGCTTCTTTTGTTAAAAGTAATTTTGTATTCAATAAACTCTTTTCTTATTCTGATATTGATTATTATGTCATGTTATAAAACCTAAGTAAGACCTCAAAAAATAAATGTTACTTCAAAATTAATTGTAATATTATTGAGTACACGCCATGCAGAGATTTCATTATAGGCAACTATCTAAAATCCTACTTATTTTAAATGAAAAGCAATATCCACAAATTCATCAATAATGGCACATGTGTTTATGTGTGGGTGTGTGGATATATGCACATGTATGTGTGTGTGTGTGTGTGTGTGTGTGTGTGTGTATATATATATATATATATATATATATATATATATAGAGAGAGAGAGAGAGAGAGAGAGAGAGAGAGAGAGACATACACAAATATATGCACATGTATATGTATATATATGTGTGTAGACATACACACAAATATACACACAAAATCATGATCATAATTCTTTTTTTATGGTGCCAGAGATTAAACTAAGGGGTCCTGAGGCGTTTTACCATTGAGCCACATCACCAGATCCTTGCTAAGTTGAACTTAATGATTCTCTTTCCTTAGCTTCTCATGTTGCTCTGCTTACAGGCATGCACCACAGTGTCCATTATGGATAATTCTTAAATGTTCCTAAATCACACAATTATTTGGAAATGAAATTGATCTCATTTTATTTTATTCTGAAATTTTTTTAGCTAAACTTTCTTGTTCTATGTTTTAATAAAACATATTTAAATCACTTGCTTTTCAATTTAGTTCAACAAAATTATACTACAAAATTCCAAGTGCTAGGAAATAAGAAAGTTTGAGGTAGGGAAATGCTTAGAAAATGTGAATCAGTAAAAGTTCTGGTTAATTATAAAGCCCATATTATGGCCAAAGTAAAAAGGTTAGAAAAACAGTATAAATGATAAACAGGAAAAGCAGATCAAGAAAGTGAGAGGGCAAGATTTTGGATTGATTACTACAAAAAGTTGGGTAAAATCTGGTCTTTGAGTTGGACACAGTGGCATACTCCCTAAAATACCCTAGACAAAGAAGGCTGAGGCAGGAGGATTGCAAGTTCAAGGCCAACCTTAGCAACTTAGCAGGACAAAGTCTCTAAATAAATAAATAAATAAAATGGGGTGGAAATGTAGCTTGATGATAAAGTGATTCTGGGTTCAATGCCTAGCAAAAGACAAATAAAAAAAAAAAAAACATAAATCTGGTCTATGAAGCATTTACTAAGGAATGAGGAGTAATTAACAGAATGTTGTTAAATAAGAAAATGTGTAAAGATATAGGACATATATGAAAAAATTAGACAAAGCTTGAAGAACAAGGACTTGCTTGCTTAGTTTTAATTTTATTTAGCTTTAAATTAAAACAATATTCTCAAAAAGACACTGTTTAAAAAGTAAAGTGTAAAATGATTTTTTTCACTATGTAACTATAGGATTTTGATAAAATGACCAGCTTTCATTTGAGAGATATTCAAGTAACACAGTCTTTTGAGATACTAATTTTCATTTAAGTCCAAGATTGGTAGGGATCATTCAGGGTCCATCTTGTAAATATTGAGGCAACCCTTTATTTATCTTCTGCTTCTAAAAAAAGAAAGAAAAATATGAACATAAATAAAAACGTCAAATTTATTTCCGTTCATTTATTTCAAATAAAATATGTTTGTCTTGAAAAGGACTTTTGAATTCCCGACAGGCCTTTCTTAAGGCAAAGACTATACTTGATTTCCAATCAATTTTTCAGTTTCAATTTTTATTGCAATAAGTGCGAAAACCCTCAAGCAGCAGAACATATAGAAAAAGAATCAGAACTTGCATAGCTCACTTTGACAAATGAGGATTAAGTCTGTCAGGGAACAACAGAATTCTGTAAGAGTTGCTGAGTGAAATTCATGAAGCATCATTCCCTTTGTCCTGAAGTCAATGAGGTCATTTTTGGCAAGGTCTGCATCATTGATTTGCTGTCCATGTCAGCAAGGAAGGATTACAAATCCATGTTTCAATTTTAAGGTCATGGGAGAAAAGTAACCTTCAACAAATTTCTTCAGGGTTTCCTAGTATCTGTAGATATCTGCCTGCAGATAAATTAAATGGAAGAATTTGCATAGTTGTCTTTTTCAAGTAACTTTAATATAGAGTGCCAATTTGGCCCAAAGCAGGATTTGTAATGATGACTTGCAGAACTTACAATTTTGAAGGCTTTTATTCACTCATACATCCATAAAATGAGACACTCTTTGGATTTACCCTTCATTTTCAAACTGTTCTGAAAGTAACCTTTTCTTAACTTTAAAAGAAAAAAAAAATTCTCTTGGATTTTCAATACATTTTAAATGACATGTTTTATAAATCAGCAAGCATTATGCAGTTAGGAAACTATAGTTTTCACTGAAATATTTTACAATTCCACTTGAATATACTTCATGATTTAGCGAGTGGAGATGCAATTTCACAGCAATAGAGAAAAAAAATCAGAATCTCATACCAATATTGGATACCAACTTCAGCCTGCAAAAACAAATGTGCCTTCACAATGGGGAGTATTTCTTCACAAAGTCCATAAAAAGTCATTAGTTGTGAAGAATCTTGGCTGTGTCATAAATAAATGAAATGCCAAGAATTTTCTTCTAGTTTAACTTCCTTTAACCAAAAAAAAAAAAAAAAAAAACCCAACCATTTCGAATCTTCATTTAAGTTATGCCTTTATTTATAGAAAATTAGATATCTTGATAAACATTAATAGTATCATTTAATTTCATGAAGAGAAGTCATGGCATGAGCATTTCTTTATCAAACAGCATTTCATAATGAGACAACAAGATATTGTTAAAAAAGGATTTTAATGTGGTTAAATTTATTTGAAAGGCACATAGATTTGCTGGTTTGATTTTCCCTGTGATTTCATTTCTACAAACTAGTTGAATATCTTGTGTTATTGTTTGGATCTGATGAGTCCACCAAAAGCTCATGTGTAAGACAATGCAAGAAGGTTTAGTAGAGAAATGATTTGAGTTATGAGAGCCTTGATCCAATCAATGAATTAACCCCTCTCCCATGGGATTAATTTGGGTGTTAACCTAAGTTGGGTAGGGTGTGGGTAGAGGAGGTGGATCCCTGGAGTCATGCCTTTGATCTATGTGGTTTGTATCTGGCCAGTGTAGCCTCTCTCTCTCTCTCTCTCTGCTTTCTGGTCAGCATATGAGCCACTTGCCACCTCTACACTTTTCTGCCATGAAATCCCACCTCACCTCAAGCCCCAAGGAATGTAGCCACCTGTCCATGGCCTGAGACCTCTGAAACCATGGGCCCCAAATAAACTTTTACTCCTTTATTTTTTTTTCAGGTCTTTTTGTCAGAGCAATAAAAATGCTGACTAAAATATCTTGTTTCATTAAATGTTCCCCAATAGTATGACTTTCAATTTTAACATATGGTGAGAAAGTATTTTGTGCTCAGGAAAGTCTAAATTTTTATGTAGTTAAAGATAAATTAGCTCAATCCTACATTAAAAACTAAGATTTCAAATTTTCCAACATTTTTCTCTTTTATTCACTTTTCTTTATGATTAAATTTAACTTTATCTATTTTTTAACTTATTTTGGCTGTCATTTTTATTTTACTTTACTATGGTCAACTAAAATAAAATCAAAGAACATCTGCTTTTCAATTTTTCTATTTGCTTACCTATGTATGGCAAGTGTTATTATTCCTATGAGGAAAGGCCTATGTCTATAAGAACAAGTTAAGATATGTGTTTCTAGTTCTGATCTATTGGAAATTATCTTAGATATTGCAATATTTTAAAAGTGAAGATTCTATATGTGATAAAGGATTGTACTGTCTTATAATACTCAATAGTAGAGAGAAAAAAATACTTTAAATACCTCAGTCAAGGTTCCCAGTGAAGAATGTAAGCAAAAGACTTACATTAAATTTTTCATCCTCAAGAAATCTCACATTAGCTATTGTGAGAAAATTATTTTTTTAAGACTCACAACTACAATAATAGAGGTTGTAGAAGATACAACAGCAGCCACAAACTTATCAGTTGGCAAGCAGATAAAGAATAAGCAACTGAAGTGGCTCTGAGATAGCTGTAACATAAAGCAAATTATCAAAAGGTGAGAAAATACCTTATTTGTACTAGAGAACATTCAAGGCATCAGGAAGGGCAATCAACAAGTGCCTTGAAGTCAGGAATAAAGAGATCAGTAAAAAATGAGGACAATTTTTAGAACACTGTTTATGAGCAGTTAGGTCTCTGCATTTTTTGAGGCAGTTAAATCATAAAACAGAAACCTGTTAAATAATTTCATCTTCTCATTCAATTTTAAGTATGTAGTGATTTTCTCTGTAACCAATTATGGTAAAGTATCCATATCTATAGTCATTTCTTCCCCTAGATAAGTATATAAGAATTATGCAAAAATTTATTATGTTTAATTATGAGATATGTATTAGATTTCTCTAGAGGAACAGAACCAACAGAATTTATATATATATATATATATATATATATATATATATATATATATATATATATATATATATATATATATATATCCCCCAAAAGCTCATGTGTGAGACAATGCAAAAAGGTTTAGAAAAGAAATGTTTGGGTTATAGAGCCTTAACCCAATCAGTGAATTAATCACCTAGTGGGATTAATTGCATGGTAACTGAAAACAGGTGGGGTGTGGCTGGAGGAGGTGGGGTATTGGGGATGTGACCTTGGGGTATATACTTGTATCTGGTGAGTAGAGATCTCTCTCTGCTTCTGACCACCTTGTGAGATGCTTCCCTCTATCATACTCTTCCACCATAATGTTACAGCTCATCTTAAGCCCTGAGGAATGGAGCCAATTTCTATGAACTGAGATCTCTGAAACTGTGAACCCCAAATAAAATTTTTCTCCACTATAGTTGATTTGATTGGTTCTTTTAATCACAGCAGCTAAAAAAAAAGAAAAAGAAGAAAATAATGTTTTAGTAATTTTGTTAGTCATTGCTGTTATGAAATACCCGAGATTACCTATAAATAGAAATGATTTGTTTGACTCATGGTTTTCAGAGGTTTCAGTTCATGGTCAGTTGGTCCTGTTACTTTTAGACCTGTAGCAAGGGATCACACCATGTGGGAGCACTGAGTAAAACAAAGATGCTCACTTCATGAGTGGGAAATGAAAGAAGATAGAGAAAGGAACTGGAGTGGAGTCTTGAAATTCCTTTCAAGGGTACACTTCCAATGACCTTCAAGTTTCTACCACCTCCTGGTAGTACCAAACTGGAGAGTAAGCCTTTAACATCTGGGCCTTTGGGGGACATTCAAGATCTATATCAAAGTGCTATTTTGAAGTGAAAATGATTAAACTCATATCTTAATACTAAGGTATAAGTGATGGTGGTAAGTAGCAACCCTTAGTATCCACAGAGTATATTACATGCTCCAAGAAAAGGGGGTTTAATTTGGCATGATACATCGAACAAGTGTTCAGTGATGACATCAAACATGTATGAAAGCACTAATTTACCAGAGAATAGTCTTTCTACATGTTTAAGAAGATAATTTGATTTGTGTGTTTGTTTTCTTTGGGTTGAAGTGGGAGTATTCAGAGTCAGAGAAAAGAACCCAATTTATGTGGTAATGAGAACATAAGAGATTATAAATGGTCAAAGGAAACATACATTTAGGAGGTAACAAAGACCCATTACTTGGACTTTAAATAATCAATTACACTGACAATATTCCTTCTTGCCTTTGAGGTAAAAAGTATATTATATATATTTTTGACATCCTGGGTGATAAATTCAGAGCCTCTTTATTCTATTATCTTATAATGAAAAGTTGAAATGCTTCTTTTCTAAAAGGTAGGTCAATTATTCCTACTCATCTTTAATTCATATGAAAGTGGTTAAATGCTTTGGTGGTAGAATGTTCCATGGGTTCCTTAGATCAGCTAACATGGTATATCTCAACCTACAAGTGCTGTTCTTACTAAAGCTTCATTTTGAGTTCTATGAGACTGTGATGTGCTTTCTAATTCCTAGGCTAGTCATTATTCTCGGTATCTTAGGTGAAAAAGCTGGACATTAAAATGTTTTATTTATTCTAATGAGGCCAATACTAAAATATTTCTCAGAATGTTTGTTCTCTATGTCTTCTGCCTACAATCTCAGCTGCTGCTGCTTTGTAAACACCTTGTTGCTTTGCCCTATACTAATTCAACATAACCCTCTACCTAGAACTTGTGGGAAATTCCCACGTTGACTTCTTCTGTCTCATTTTGTTTCCTTCGTAAGTGCTCTATCTTCATAATTCCAAAACTACAACAATCTCAAAGTATGATTTCGGTATCCTTAGTTCAACAAAACAAATTTTTCCACTTTACAAAGTTCTTCACTGGCAATGATCACAGGGTTCATCTTGTGAGTGTACTCTCTACCAGTAATCATCTTTTTATGCTGTGTGTTTTCCATGGCAAAAATTTTGTTTCAAATTTTGCCCATTCTTGTAGTTACTACTGGTCGGAAGGCTAGTGTAGCAATTTTCACATATAAAAGAGTTATTTCTTGTTGTGTTGGCCCATCTTCTATTGTTATTACAGAATACCTGAGGGGGTAGTTTATAAATGAATGAAGTTTATTTAGCTCACAGTTTTAGAAATCAAAGAGCAATGTGCCACCTTCTGCTCAGCTCTGGTGAGAACCTCATGGATACATCACTATGTGTTGAATTACATTATGGTTGGAGACAAATGAGATGGAGAGATCAAGTGATGAGACAGGAAGCCAGAAGATTGAGGGGAAAGGCTGCTTCTTTTAATAATAACTCAGTCTCAAAAGAAATAACAAGTTCCCTGTTATTTCCCTAAGTGTAGCATGTATAAGGTACTAACAGCCTTCCATCAGCCTCTACTTCCTGAGGATTTTGCCTTCAGGTTCAGCATCACACATGGGGGGACCAAGCTTCAGGCACAAGAAACTTTGGAGAACACATTCAAACCATCTTCAAGCCATGGGACTTACTTTTTGTCTACATTTAATTCAGTGCTTAAAAATGAAGTCAAAATATTGAGTGATATTTCTGAAATTTGTCTGTTCATTCTTGTACTTCTGTCAGTTTTTGTTTTATGTTCTTTTAGTTTTATTGGCCAAATCTACTTTTTTTCATTTTAAAAACATTTATTTGATCATCAAGCTTTGCTTTGTAAATGCCCGAACATTAATTTTATTTCCCCACATTAATTTTAATACCATTTTAGTCTTTTGTACTAATAACTTAAAAGCACTTAATTATTTAAACAAATGTAGATTACCCCAGATACTTATAATCTCTAAAAAGACCAAGAGAAAAGCTGATCTTGGAAGACAAGTCAACCTACAGAATTATTAGATAATAATAATAAGTTGTTCTGAGGCTCCCAGCATATGTATATAATATACTGAGTTTAAAAAATCAAGTATGATTGTTCAGTTTGTCATCTTTCCCATGTTGATAACAAAGTAAGAACAAAGAAAATTATGTTAAGCTTCAGTCCTTGAAATATTGACAGAAACTTATACACATGCTTGTGCCTGCACGTGCACACAAACACACACACAAACACAGATGCTTATTCAAATTCACAAGCATACAAAATATTATAAAATAGAAGTAAGCCCTTCAAACAAATAATAAATACTGGAGTGTAGAGCAAGAATATGGGTATGATGAAGAGCTGAGTAATCAAACATTCTCATGAATAATCAGAGGGGACAAAGCAAAACCATAGTTGAGAAGGCAAAACACTACCAGCAAAACCTGACATACATACGCTTCTTAATAATGAAATTATTAGGTGTTTATCTGATAGGAAGTCTACAAAAACAATATTGACTAGTATTCTCTAGCATACCAATAGAGCATTGATTGTAGCATTGTATATGTATTCAGCTAAAGACTGAAAAACTAAAATCCAAAGACCACAAAATAAGATGATGAATTGTAGAAAGAAATTCATATTAGGCAAAAGTTTAAAGTATGAATTAAATAATTACTGAATATCTTTAAAACGCATTAACTGAGAGAAACAAATGTATGCTACCAACAGTATGGAGTAAATTGAATACTAAATACTAAATATCTTCAGGAATGGTGCTTTTGCTTTTCTTGAACACACATATAAAATGTTAAGAAGGATACACAGGAACCATTAAAGTAATTAAATTAATTAACTTTAGTGAATGGTCCAGTGAAGGAGAAGAAATGCATTTACTGACCATGTTATAAATTTCTATTAGTTTTCTAATGTAAATAAATATATTATTTCATTTAAAAAATATAAAATATTATAGAGATGTATATTTTATATTTGTACATTGGTCTCAGGACAGTCTGAGGTGTATAGTTCTTTATCTCACAGGTTTCCTGTGATTAGTTACTAGTCTTTTCATAGTGTCTATAAATTAATAAAATTCAACATACATTTGTAACAGTCTTGTAGAAAACAGGCATTTGCATTTTAAATGTGCATATTTTTGAAATAACAATTTCATTTTGAGAAATGTGGTTCTGCTGTCATGTATTTAAAAAATAAAATCAATTAACAAAAAGAATGTTCTTATAGCCCATCTCTCCCCTCAGTGACAATGAGCTGTGCCTTTACCAGTGTATGATCCTGAGCTTACATGTTATATCCATATGTGTTAAGAACTTGAAACTTTTTTGCCCTTATTGTAGTTTATTGATGATTTCTACCTGATACATCAGTGTCCCCCCCATTGGCCACATCTACTTTGAGCTCTATTATGTCTCTTTAAAAAAAATGACACTTTTATAACTATGAAATATTTACCTTTCTAACAATGGTATTTTTCTTTAAGTATACTTTTTTCTGATTTGAATAGAGTCACATTAAATTTCTTATAATGAGTGTTTCTGTTACCTGTCCTTTTCCTCTCTTTACTTCTAAATTATCAGTGTCTTTATGTATAAAATGCAATTGCTAAAATATGTGGTCTGGTGTGCAAATGTGGCTCTATCCTGACAATCACTCCATTTCATTTTAAGCACTCAATTTATTATATCTATTATAATTATTGATATAATTAGATATGTTTATAATCCTTCCACTTTCTATTTATTTACTCTGTTCTTTCTTACATTGTCTTTCCTTTTTCTACTACTATTGCCTTTCCTAATATTTTACTAGTTATTTTTTTAATCTGTTCCATTGGCATGTAGCTTTCTGACTTTATTTCACCTTAAAAAAAAACTATTTTGAATTAAAATCATAGAGATGGAAAAGATGAAACTAAAGATGAAAGAAAATTGAAAGGTTACCATAGTCATTTCCATTTAAAAATATTTATCTAGAGATATTTCTTTAGCATAAACATTTACATAGTGAAACGTATCCCATCAAAACCTGTGCTATCCTTCAGCTGTGATTGTAATTAGAATGTTTGTTCAGTATTGTTTAAAGATTGAAGACAAGTAGAATCAATCAGATCTTGAAATTGCAAAACTTATACTAAATAGATATGTAATCGTGGGGCAAGATTTTTATATTTCATTTAGTATCAGCATAACTTTTATAAAATTAAGATAATAATATCAATATTGTTTCTATAAATTCCTTCCTTTTTTTGCTTTTTTGAGGAATTGTTTTACAATCAATTAATTAATCTCAGTATTCATGTTTAGCTTTGCTACGAACATTAAACTATTTTTTTTGTATCTCTATTCTCTGGTGGCTTGTCTAGGCATTATAATATGTTAATATCCTAATATAAAGGAATTAATATTATACCTCTATATCTGTCATGTGTACATCACTTCAATAATCATGTGAGAGACTCACACAGTGAACTTTTACTGACATTTGTAGGTCTTGTTCTGTCATGATATCTTTCTATATTGCAATCCTGAAAGCCCATCTGTTAAACTTTTATTAAATAACTCAATATTTGATTCAAAAAATCAAGAAAAATGAAAAAAAGTAATTGCATATTTACTGTTTATTATTTTGTTAGATCTTCCTGTCTTTTCATTAGAAATATTTTCCTGTCTGAAAAATTTCCTTCTTTATGTCTTATCATGCAGGTTTCCAGGCAGCCTATTACTTATCTGATATTTAATAGTTTAATATCTGAAAATAATTTGGCACATACAGGTAAATAAGAAATGTTCACGGATATTTTAGTATGCTTTTATTTAGTATAAAATAAACAGTGCATTTTTTCATTCCAAAAGTAGTCTATAGAAAATTATCAAGAATGTTCAGTGCAGAACATTTCTAATTTGTTCAGAAGGAGTTCATGCCAAGTTGATATATTGAGCACATAAATATTTATGAAATCATCCATGGGGGGGCTGTAGGAATTAGCTTTATATTGATTATGCCTATTTATCTGTTCTGTGTGTGACAATATGGAAATGGGTGCAAGTTGCTCCTATTGACTTACTGTCCAATAAATAATTACAGTTCATTACTTATTGATTATGCACCTCTACAATCATTTCACTTCTCTCTTATTTGTGGTATCAGTGTCAATTTTAGAGCCTGAACAATTTATACACAAAAATTAAAAGTCAGTTACAAAGACAATGTGCTCTGTCAAATAAGCTGTGTCCCAGCTCACCTATTTGCATGTGACAAAAGGAAGTACTATTCTTGCAGTCAGAATCAGCACTTCTAAATGTACTGATCCAGTCTCATTCAGAAGTCAGTAGAGGCTGTTCTGCTTGGTCATATAAGGTGTCCAATAGTTTCATGTTAGAATAACTTCACTCCAAGAGCATCTGGAGGACCACTATTCCACACCCAGGTTGTCAGATGGAAAGGGGGCTAATGAGCACTTCAGGCCATTGTCCAGAGTTTTCTTTTATCCCGGTGTACCTAAATTGCTATTAGTGAAAATAATTTCTGGCTCTTGTTCTAGGCAAGAAGATGACAAAAACAATTGAAAATAAAAAACCCAGAAAACTAATAGGTGGTTACTCAAATATTATCCACTGAAAATCATTTTTTTTCTCTCATGTTACTACAATCATTAACTAGAGCCAGGATTTCTTGAGGGCATCATGTAAGTCAGTTTCCACCAAGTGTGATTCTTAGAATGAAAAAGTTTCTGTCTTCATTTAGGTATGGAAAATGACTTTCATCCAAATCATGGAATATTTCTGCATGTTCTTTTCAAAAAGAACAGCTGACACTGGACCCTGAGGAAGAGAAGTAAACATTGACACAAGGGTTTCAGACAACATTGCCTTTGCTGTTCTTTCAGAATAATTAGTACACATGAAAACCACCAAGAAAACTTATTTTTTTCCATGAGTAAAATTATATATAAAGATTTAACTTTCCTGAAATTCTGTGAACACTGAGAGCAATCAATTTCTTTTTCAGTTCTTAGCAATGGCGCTGAGATTAAAAAGGGCAGTTTGAAGAAGAAAAGCTTAAATGATGATTTTATTATTTTGGTATTTATATGGTTGTAAATACAATTGCAAATAGTATAAATATGATAATTATGTATAATTATTATATACATACATAAATAACTATAGTGATTTTTAATGAAAATAAGAGTATTTTCAAATATGTTCTCAATTTATACATTGTCACAGGAAAAAAAAAAAAACAGCAAGCAATCTTAAAACCAATGATTATACTTTTTTGATAACTTAATTATTTATAAATGAGTTTCTTCATATTATTTGACCAAATAAAAATGAATCCTACAATTACATCAAATCAGAGCCGACCTCAGTGTTAAGAAAGCACTGTCACCATCCTGTTTTATGCTCAGTGACTCCAACTAGGAATTAGCTGTCTCCTATTCTCACCTGATCTCACCATAAAAATTAATTTGGTCTATAAAAAGTAAATTATGTCCTTAACTAAAACTATTTATCCCTGTGGGTGTCCTTGGAACTTTCTAGCTCTTTGAATGGCTATCTGGCACTAATTATCTCAGGCAACATTGCTTCCAATGTTTCTACTATTCTAACATCTCTCATCTCTTTTTTGTTGCTCCCATTAGTGTTTAGAATACTGTTTGAAATAATCTCTCAGTTTATGATAATGCATTCAGTATGTTTTATTTATTTTTTTTGGTTACTTTGCATTTCAGTTTGGTAGATTTTATTGACATATTTTCAAGTAAACTGATTCATATCTCAGTCATTTTTATTCTAATGATGTCTAATAAATAGCATTCTTAATTTTTCTTACAAAGTTTATAATTTCTAAGACTTCTGTTGAATTCCTTGATTTTTTTTCTATTTGCTTATATTATCCCTCTACTCTTGTATATTGTCCATGAGTGAGATAATATTAATTGGAGTTATTTTTTAAATAATTAGAGTTATTTAAATTCCCTGTCAGATCATTTCAAAATCTATATCACATACAAGTCTGGTTATAACACTTAGTCCCTTAAATTGTGTCTCTTTATTTCCTCTTAACATGTCTTGTATTTGTTGTTGTTCTTCTTCTTGTTGAAAGCTGGATGCATTGAATAATACTAATTGATATAAATAGGATTTTTGTGTAATGTTTGATGGCTAGCCACTATTCGGTGTTCAATGTTTGCTATACCTCAGGTGTCAGAGGTTTTGCATTCCTTTGGTGCTCTGTTTTATTCATTTTGTGGTGCTAAGGATGGTGCCAGGACCTCATGCATGCTAGGCATGTGGTCTAATACTGAAAGTTACCCCAGGCCCTAGATTCTGATAGTATATTATCTTGAAGTATAACTCTCTTTTTTACATGGAATATATATATATCACAGTGTTGCCAGGTGATAATTACAGGAAGCACACAACTGTAATCCCAGTGATTTGTGAGGCAAGTTCGAAGCCAACCTCAACAACTTAGTGAGACCTTATCTCAAAATGAAATGTAAAAATGACTGGATTTGTAGCTCAATGATAAAGCACCATTGGGTTGAATCTTCATTATTGGGGAAAAAAATCAAATCATATACTTTAAACACACACAGTATTTATTTATCATGACTCCAAAAACTGATAAAATGATTAAACTGTATAGATAATTATAGCTGCCTCTATTTTATCATATTTTTAATTCATTTTAACAGAAAATAAAAAGACAATTGTTGGTTCAAAAATTAGTTTTTTCTCTCTCATGCTTACATTATATTCTCAGGTTTAGTACATCACCTTACTGATATTCTCCCTCAAAATTTATATGTGTAGATTTTTTTGAAAAAAAAAAACCATTCTATTGTGAGTTTAAATTAAAATCAATGAGAAAGAATGAAAGTGGGTATAGATTTGCTGAGTTTTGTATAAAAAGGAGATCAAGAATCAGGGTATTAGGTCCCTGCTTTTGCTGAATACTGAAAATTTGAATGATTTAACTCTTATCTGTTTGTAGTACATACCCACTTTTTTCTTAATAGCAATAAATATTTTTAGTTGAGGTGAGCATAAAAAAAGGATGAATTAGGTCAAAGATTGTAATTAATGAGTGATATGCAAATTGAATGAAAAAATTGTGCAAGTCTTACACCTATTCTTTATTGATCTTTGCTAATTTGTCTCTGGGAGTTGGTAGTCTCCTGTGGGAAAACAAAGATAAGTAGCTTTTGGAGTTCTTAAAGTAAATGAAAGACAGTATGCCCCAAATATTTATGTAATTGGATATGTGTTTATTGTTTCCCTTAGTGGAGAATAAGTTTCACTCAGAAAGTCACTAATTATTTGGGACTTTTAATACTTATTGGTGCATTATAACTATACATAATAGTGGGATTCATTTTGACATACTCATAAATCTTTATAACAATTTGCTCAATTAAATCCTCAGTACTTCTTTTTCCTTTACCTTCTCCTCCCATTGACTCCCTTCCTCTATTGGTTTTCATTTCATTTCAAATTCTAATTATTTATTTTTTAAATTGGTGCATTGTAGTGGTTTTTTTTAAACTAAAAGGCTGCATTTTTAAGTAAGACTTTAAACTCTATGAAGGAACCTAGAAAGAACAGTAGGAGGAATATATTAATGGCAAACATCAAAAAAAGTAAGAGAGGAAGAAGCTATTTACTGTTTCATACTAAGAATGGCATAATTTTTTCCACTATCTTTTGTGAGTTTTATACTGTCATCAAAGGCAGCTCAATAATTGTGCTTCCTTGTTGCCATTATCACTTCAACCATCACTGTAATCAAAGGCACCACTTTCCAGAGCTAGGAGAAACAAGGAAGGTTAACTTGTCAAACTTCTTTAGTACTATAAATTAGGAATTTGAGAGCAAAATGTTTTCTCTAGCCCCTATGTGAATAAAGGGGCCTAGAGAAATGAATGTTGTTAGATTTTTTTTGACATATCACATATAAATTTTGTGATCACAAGTAAATTATGTGGAAATACATTCATGTCAGGCACCCATGCAAAACCCATTATTTGTATATAGAAATACCTTAGAATTAAAGTCATTTTGAAAAAGAATTTATGTGTTTATTTTGAAGGACTATATACTTTGTACTTAAGTTCCTTGGAAAATACTTAAATATATCACTACTATTAATGATAATAATTCATCAATAGTATATTAAAAATATATCAGGAAAACAACAAAAAGTAAAAACATATCTTAAGCTCTTGATTTAATTCTGTGAGAAATAGAAATCCATGAAGTCTGTAGATTTTTAACTTGAGGATTATAGTTCATTTAGAAAATGCTTATTTTGGCAAAAAAGAAAAATGACATACATTAGTCATACATGCAGTAGCTGAGAGAGGGAAACAATGCAAGAGCTCTAATTTAGAACCTACACTAGACAGAAGAGGACACGGGGGTCAAAGAGAAACAATGACAGTAGGAATAAGACCTGAATCCAGGTGATTCATATTTGTATGTATTTTTATTAACTAAATTTGCATAATTATGTCATTTACTTTCATAAAACAACAAAGCACATTACATTTAATTTCATATTTTTTCTGTCTTAGGATGATTTTTGTGATTTTTTATTATAATCTATCATTGATAGAGGTTAAATATTACTATTGATGCAAACTAGATTTGTTTTTCATTTATAGTGCATGCAAAAGAATAAACACTTAAAAAAGTGAACAGTTTATGTCTCCAATTTAGATTTTTTTTTAATTAAAAACTGAAAAATCAGTTTAGATTTTGCTCACATCGAAATTACTATACATGACTTCCTGTTTACAGAATAGGAGTTCTAAAATTCAGTTTGTAATATGAATTTTTATATTACTTTAAATTTTATGATGTGTATCATCTGTTATAGAAGTTAAAACTTTAACTTCAAAGTCAACAAAGTCAAACTATGGTTTAAAAATAATTTCTGAAGGAACCAGTTACAACACAGTCATAAATGATAGTACCAATAGCTAGATATAAAAACCTATTACAAAACATATGTCTACCTGTGTACATTAAGTTCAATAAAATTTTGGTCTAAAATAAAGAATTGCTACCAATAAAATGATGTTTTACATCATATGCTTGAACACATATTTAAAATACATTTGTATACTGTATTCTGAATGATAAAACATTATTATAATGCTAATATTTTTAAATATCCCTGGTTTTATACCATAGTGAGAACTGGTTGGTGTAGGCTGGTTTTACAACTCTTGCTTAGCATGAATGAGACCTTGGATTAATTCTCAGCATGCAAAAGAAAATAAAAACACATTTTAAATCTGCAAATAATTTCTGGGAACATAATATTTAACACATTTAATTTATGAATTTGAAATAAAATATGTCAGAATGTCATAGTACATGGAAATATATCAGTTTATTTCTCCCTTGGAAACATAATAACTCTAACTGAAGAAAATCAGAGAATAAAATTTTATCATGGTCAATTTCTAATTTATTTAATAAAATCTTTATGATATACAATACAACAGTTTACACATTATACTATATATCATTTCACAAAGAAAAAAGTATAAATGGAAAAGAGAAAGAAAATATTAACTGCTGTTGACATTATATATATTTGGAGGAAGAGTAACAGAAAATTGATACTTAAAGAAACTTTAAAAATAGCTTTTAACAGAATGAAAAACTATTTTCTGATAGAGAGTAATTTCCTTCCTTTGTGAATGAATGCAGCCATAAGACATTTTCAATACAAAATTATAAATGAATTAGCAGAAGAGAAAAACCACAAAATCATGTTTACAAAATAGTCCATTTAGAAAAAAAAATTGTAACACTTTCATCATATTTTAGCATTATGTCTTATATTTAATAACTTGGATAGTAATAATTTCATGCAATCCAGGACTGAAATGAATTAGTCACTACATGATGTAAAAATGTTTCCTCTGGCTACTATTCATGTAATAAAGTTAATATCATTAAACAGAAATTTCACAAATTTACACTACAGGGAATCAGTTTAAACTCAAAGTAAGAAACATCTTTTTCTTCAAGAAAATAAAAAAGTATCTGTCACTTTAGACTGAAAAAGATGCTAACTAATAAAAAAAAAGAGAATCCTGACTGGTCCAGAGAAACCACACCTTGGTAAACACTCAGTTACAGGTCTAAGTCCTGTAATCCTGGGCTGGATTGAGTGATTAGAGTGAGGAAGGGGATGCTGTCACAGACAGCTTCTCTCAAATGTCCCCAACAACGATGCAGTAAGCCAGCAATGGATTCTGCATCCACTGCATTACAGAAGAATAACATAGAGGGAACATAGAGCTCACATTTTGCATAATATAGAGGGAAATATACAGTCTTTCAAATAAATAAAATGACAAACAAGATAGTTAGTTATTGATCCCCACTGACTTAGGCATTACAAAACACCAAGAACTGTTTGGAAAATGAGAATCCTAAAGCAAAAGTAGATGTAGATCAAACAGAATACCTGGTGTAGAAATAATTTGGGTAAAAATATATATTGACGTATCTAGTACTAATCCATTATCCAATTGTGGTACCAGGATTACTAAAACAGAGAAGAAAGTGTCATTTTATTTAGAAGCCAAGTTCTTATTAAACTAAAAAATGAAAGTAAAACTTTTCGATATGCTACATCAAATATATGGTTACATTAGAAACTATGAGAGATGAAACTAAATCCTATCTCTGGTCTACCCTTAATATATTTGGAGATTTAAATAATAATATAAATAAAGGTCCACAGACAATATATCTAATTACCAAAAGATTTTTAAACCAAGCAACCAAGTATGTTTTATCTTCTTGACAAGTACATTTTCTTAATAAAGCGAAAAGTTAGTTTTAAGCATAATATTCCCACCCTCTTCCGAGTCCATAACCAGAAGGTATAAGTAAGAAGATAGGCAGCTCCTGGCCTTATCTGATCTTCCCAGTTCCATCTATAACAGGTTGATTTTCTCACTACAAAGCAACTATTGCACATGGACATGGACACAGCAGACTGCTCATTCAAGCTGTTTCCAGTGTCTCATAAGAGCAACCGTTTTGCCCCTAAACTCTGACACCTACATTTATACTACATACCATGAGCATAGTCAACCCTGCATAGGACAAATTCTTCTTGTACAATTTAAAGTTTGCATTTTAAAAATCTTTAATATTCTGAAGGTTCCAGAAGTAAACTTTTGATTTGACTATAGTGAAACCACTTATAATTAGACTGTTTTCTTTGGCATTTAGTTTCAAGGCTCTGAGAATATTTCAGATAAGCCCAAGATACAGCAAAACTTGCTTTCTGAGAACATAGAGCTTTCTCTAGGATCCCATCTGAGGCAACACTGGAGGGTTTCACAAAACTTGGAAAGCTTTTAGCCAGTGATCCTGTCTCCTGTCTGAGGCTGCATGGCTTTTGTTTTGTATCCCTTGCTGTATACATGTTCCATTTTTCCCTGAGTGTATGAGCTCCTCTGCTCAGTGTGTGATTTCTGCTTATCCAAACTTGGCTTGCTCAAGACTGGCATACAATGGTGCCACCCGCAGTCTGTTTCTACTTCACTTGGTGTTTAAATGTCCAATCCAAATCATCCACTTCTATTTCTCACTTAAAATTACAGAGAAAGACTTGAATAGCCTCAAAGTTGGTCAAGTGTCAACATTCCTTTGTTTTTGGTGAAAAGTTCCTTTAGTTCTTCTTTATACAAGGAGGCAACAATCCGTTTATATATAGATGGCTAGACCCTCAGATTGAGATATATCTAACTTTCTTATGAAATTAAACAAATTTTTCTTTTTTGAGAGAAAGGGAACAAGGGAGAATATTTACTGAATATTACATGAAAATCATTACATAAAGAGATACATTAATAAAGTTTTTAAAAATAATTTGTTCTCAATTTTCTTTTTGTAATAAAATTTATTGTCTAAAATAGTCACAAATTATTTCATAATACTTGAAAATGTAAAAAATAGATAGCATTTTGCAAATTTAATATAGTCTTTTTATTTTTCACATTTGAGAAAATTCAAACACAGTTTACAACCATTTCCTTTAGAAATTAACAGAACAGAACTGCTTGCTAGTTAATAAAAGATATAAACTGCTAGTCACATAAATCACTACCATAAAGTAGGAAAACGTAAAATTTCGTGAGACATGCTAATGTCAAGAGGCCTATACTAGTAATTGAATATCACATTAATTCATCACAGAGAAACCTACTAAGATAGAAACAGGGTTTCATGGCTACAGGAAGGTATACAGCCTCACAGAAAGGGAAGTGTCTATTGGTATTGAAGTGTGTTTAAATGTAGCTTATTGCTTGTTATTACAACTTCTGTCTTGGATGGATGTAAAAGAACACATTGACTTGAGATCTATCCAGTGCCTCTATGACAAGATGTATCTTCAATTCCTGAGTGGATTTATGCCAGTGCATTATGATGACACAGATGGACTGTTAGTTACTTTAACCATCTTATCCTATTAAACTCATATTCTCTGAACACTAACTATAAGAGAGACTACAGAGTTTGATTTTTCTGTTGACATTTGCTAAATGAAGTCACTTTGAAGGTTGTCTAAGCTTATTCTTTTCTTAAATGAGGATAATATCTGTTCTGCTTTCAAAATTGTTGTGAAGACTGAATCTGGCATACACACACACACCCTCTGCCCATGTAAGCAATAAAGATGTAATTCTAGATATTGTGGGCATAGAAGAAATCAAAGTTAAGTCATGAAATTAATTAAGGTATTAAAATATCATCAGTAAAAGAAGATATAAAGAAACAAATTTGAAACTTACTAAATTACAATGTCAATATTTACATTTTTGAAATTCAGTGTTCAGAATACTTTATAAATGGACTCACAACTGTTAGTGACAAATGAATCATTGCTTTGAACTCCATAGCTTTGGACACCTAGACTGTCTTTTTTGGTTTTTCTCAGTACAATGGTGCTTAATGACCTGCCCATTTGCTAGGCCACTGTTAATGAGGCAGATTCCATGCCTGGCTCCAGATTTATGTGTTTGAGAGGTTTAAATTCAGATGTCTGCTGCCTTTGGTTGAAGGAAATACAGTGAGCTCAACAGTCTTGAGGCGCCTGCTCTACCAAGCCAGAAGAAGACATCTTGCAAATAAATAAAGCCCGAATTAGTCACTTCCCATAGACTTTGTTTACCTTGAGGAACCCTCCCTGAAAATAAATGGCTTTGATGTCCTTCCATTTAAATAAAGCATCTACAGGATTTTTCCTTTCTTAGGGAATAGACCTAAACCCTATTCCACTGCCTCAACTGGTGAAACTCTTTTTCATGCCTTTTGTCATTTATTTCTTATTAATTATTTCAGACTTTTAATTTCCTAGTAAGTTCACTGCTCCTTTTGGGTAGCTGTGAAAGACATAATAAGAAACAACTAGTGCCACACTAAAACCAGTAAAGAAAATATACTTTCATAGGGAAATTCACCTAAAAATAGCAAATAACTATCAGAACAGGAATTAACCTGATTTCTATTCTATTTAGATTATTTAAAAAATACTGTATTATGAGTTTGTAATTCAATAAAAATCACATAAAAAGAATCATATTCACTCATTATTTTCTTAAAACCATACTATGTTCCAGCTGCAACTATAACTTGAATCTGAAATAGTCCCCAAAGGCCAATGTGCTAAAGGCATGTTTTCCAATCTGTCATTATTAGAGGGTGCTAGAAATTTTAAGAGGTGGGGCCTAGTGAAAGGTGTTCAGGTAACAGCAGCCATGCTCTACAAGATAATTGTGGGACCCCAGTGTCTTCCTTTTCCTTTAATTTTTTTTTCATTTGCTTACCATAAGGTGAGTTGCTCTTCTCCACTTTCTGTTTCCTCCCTATCCACAGGTACTACAACATGACAAGCCCCAATACAACAGGGCAAACTGAGAATGAACTGAAACCTCCATAACTATGAGCAAAAATAAATATTTTTTCTTTATTAATTGTTTTTATCTGATATTTTGTTACAGTAATGGTAAGTTGACCAATACTTTCATTGTGAATATCAAATAATTCTATTCTTACCAAGGGTGGCAGTGGACATTCACATAAAATAAGATTTTCCTTGTCTCTGTGGTTAGCTGCACTAAAGAAGTAATGCTTAATCTATGATTTAAAACATGAATAAAATAGAATTTATATAGAAAATTAAGTTCTTTAGTAAGAGGACAATATGTTCAAAGCCCATGTTTGGAAAATGTAAAGGGAAATTCAAAGATGTAAAAATCATTAAATTTGAAGGGAAAAAATGTAATGAAACATGAGCCTGGAGAATTTCTCACGTGACCACATTATTTAAAGCCTTGAAGACAGTAATAGTGATTGCTCATTTTATTGTAAAAAAAATGACAAGTGGATGATAAGTTATAGAGGGATAAATAAAATAAGTTTTGAGGTTGTTAATACACCCCAATGTTTATTGAACTATAACTAAGATCAAAAGCTTAATATTTGAAGCCAAGGAAGTCTGTGTGGTTTTCTGTGGAAGGAATTAAGAATAAATAACAATCTAGATTTGTCTAAGAAGAAAGACAAAAATTAATATTTGTTACTTCCATCTAAGCAATGTCCTGGGGAATTGAGTTCCATTATCTATAATTCAGTATTTCTAAACTCAAAAAAATGACTTAATTTTGTGGCTGCTACAGATTATTTAAAAGTAACTATTTTTTTTTAAATTGGCCAGCTTAAATTACTTCATTTTCCTTTAAAAATTTCTCTAAAATATAATGATTTCAGCGTCTATTTACACATATTCTCATTATTTGAAAGGTTTCAGGAGTATATACTTTTCTGTTGCTTGTATCACAAAAATTATATTTGCTACCTAGTTATTAATCTACTGCTCTATATCTCTATATACACACATTAATGCAAATATAATCCATTTCCATTTCAATAGAGGTTTTAATATGTTCTTGAAGAGTATTATGCTACTATGTGTGGGACACATCTAGTGATGCTGCTGCTACTGGACAGTGTTATCTTGAAGTAGTTGACTATTTAAACAACTAAATAGTATCATTGCTCTAATTCCAGATTCATTAAACTAATTTACATGTGATTAGTTTGCTATGTACTTTGACTAAAGGAAGCAAAACAACACTGATTTATTATAGACACATGTGGCTGAATTTTCAGGATAATGTTGCAGTTATCAGTTTCTCTATGACTGTGTTGCAAAGCAACACTTCTAATGCAGCTGTCTAGACAAATCTGGGGTCCATGCACTTAGAAGGATAGAGAATTGAGTCAAATGCCACCTGATCATTACTACATTTAGAACCTCCATGAGTTACTTAATTGCATAACTAAAATAGGGAAAACTTTATAAATTTTTTTTAGTTGTAGCAAAGATTTAGTTCACTGTGTTTAGTGCTCTGCCTGGTACGCGGTGTGCATTTAATAAACTATTTTAATTTACATTATAGTACTATACATTTGTGTTTGCTTTAATTGCTTGTGCATTTCCTATTCATTCTTTAATCATAATGAGCATAAATATCTGATCCTACAAAACAAGCACTGGGTTATGGGACTTGTCATATTATGTTTCTCAAAGAAAAACTTCCATAGGCTCAGGAAACATCTTCTTAGAGAACATTTTCCTTCTATGACTTTTATCCACAAACATGTAGAGGAAGAAGAAGACAAGTGCATGAGGCAAAGGTCCTACATATGTTAAGAGATGCCAAAAATAAAAGGAATGTTTACTACAAGTAATTATTGGTAAAATGTAGAGGTCTAATATATTCATAATTGCAATGAGCAAACACCACACATTAGACTTAATAATATAATTTTTTTTTACAAATTCAAGAGTAGTGTTTTATGAAAGCCATAATGAAGAGTGATTGAATTTCAGTAATTCAATTTTAATATTAAAAGTGTGATTTTTTTTAGAGAGAGAGAGAGAGAATTTTAATATTTATTTTTTTAGTTTTCGGCGGACACAACATCTTTGTTGTATGTGGTGCTGAGGATCGAACCCGGGCCGCATGCATACCAGGCGAGTGTGCTACCACTTGAGCCACATCCCCAGCCCAAAGTGTGATATTTTTATTGTATGATATTTTTATAGTTGGCACCTTTGAGGGGATTAGGATAATGTTCAATCAATCTCAGCCATTGGTCATCAACAGGGTTAGAAAGAAAAGAATAGATATCTTGTGAGCTTTTCAAAACATACATGGTCAACATCTGCTTCTCCAACTTCACTCTTCACAAACTTCTCCAATAAGGAAGAATCTCCAGAAGTCATCAGTATCAAGAAGAGCAGAAACCATGTGTAATTCAGGAAGCAGTCTCTAAGGCATTCATAGAAGAATTTTTCCAGTCTGGCATTTTATTAACAGTAATCGTCCAATATATTATTTATTTATTTATTTATTTATTTATTTATTTATTTATGAATTTATTATACCAGGATTGAACCCAGAACTCAGTAGGATGCTTTACCACTGAGCCACATCCCCAGTCTTTTTCTTATTTTCTTTCTGTCTTTCTTTTTTAATTTAATTTTATTTTTTTCACTTTTGAGATAGGCCTGGCTAAGTTGCTTAGGGCCTTGCTAATTTGGTGAGGATGGGTTTGAATTTTTGATCCTTCTGATTTTTCTGTCTTAGCCTCCAGAAATCCCTTGGATTACAAGCATGTGCCATGGCATCAGGCTTCAATTCCTGTCTTTCTTTACAATGCACTTACTTAGTTACTTTGAAAGAAAATTCTGTTGCTCTTCTATTTATCTATGCTTCTAGTGGGTTAGAAACACAGTTTTGAATTTTTAAAAATGTTCTCCTGACCACTTCTATTATTGCTACCTCACTTTCTACTGGAAGCTTGAGAAGCTTTCCCAAAGATATACAACTAATTTGGGAAAACTTGTTGGCTGAATTATTTAGTTTTATTTTCCAATACTTTACATTTCAATGCAGGCATATGCTATGATCAAATCAATGATTTTTATTATGATAGCAGGCCAAGAACATCTCTCAGACTTCTTTAAACATTCAATTTTCCTCACAGTAAACACTGATCATTTTTAGTTGTTTATAAAGAGAAAGTTAGTGATAAATATGTTAATTTGGGCATAGTAAGTATCATTTTATTCTAAAGTAATTTAATAATTTTATTTAGGAGCAGCAGTTATTTCTCAGCTTTCATAAATTCTAATCTTTCCTTTTTTTTGTATAGATATCCTGGTTAATGATATCCTTAATTAATTAGGTACATTTTAGACTGATGCATAAAGTTAATGATTTCAACTTGTTAGAGCAGTCTGAAAGTCAGATGAAAGGATTTTTTAGTCTGGCTTCTGACATTTTTAATTTTTTTTCTCCATTTGACTATACTATTTAAAAGAACATTTTTTGTAATATATTTACATGATTGCTCATAAAAATGTAATTATATTCTTTGTCTTCTAGCTCCCCATTTTCCTGTCCCATTAGAATAAGTCATGGATTCATGCTTTCCTCTAAAACCATCATATTGCCACAAGCCAAATATGATAAGTGGGAAATTTATCTGACAAATGCATGGTGAAATTCCTGCTCACCAAATGGTTTTCATATTGCAGCATAAAAAGGAGCCTTGGGAAATTAATCTACAGATTTTGGAACAGCTCTTCAAAAATTGCCAGAATAATCTTCTTCATAGCCCAAAGCAAGATGTAAATTAAGAAGCAATACACTTGAGTGTAATGGAGCATGTGCTTATAAATTCATGGTTCCATTCATCTCTTGTAAACAGCTCACATTGTACCTCCCAGGAACAATTACACAACACTAAAGAGTTTGAAATTATAAATATTAAGACAGAAAATTTCCTATGTATTTCTTTTCAAATAAGTTTGGAGAGGTTAAGGAGGAGTACAATTCTTAATTATTATATTGCTTTTTAATTGTGTATTTGTAGGATGAATGTCAATAGAATTTTTAAAAAAAGCTTTAGGCAAAATGAGTAGGAAGTAGTGCTTGTTGTCAGTAGAATATAGATGAGTGTTAGCCTGTTGGCATGGCAGCAGTGTGTCCACACACCAGGCAGGTTGTCAGCACTCACGAAACTACTAGAAATTATTAGTGTTCAAAGTGCCAGAATCCAGCTAGAAGCTGGATTCACCAAGCAGGTGACAAGGTTCATCTCATGAAAAAAAAAAGTTATTAACATATTAGCAGAACACTGACTGAACAAAATATATTTTGTATAAGAGGATTTTAAAATTTCTCCGAATATGTAGTAAATATAAGCTATAGAAAAGTTTTCCAAATTAGGTTGATAGTGTTGTATGATAATTCAAAAAAAAAAAAAGAATAAGATTAAAAAACATTGAACAAATATTGAATAGAGGCCCAGAGGTATGTTGATCCTAGAATATAGTACAATGGCTTCAAAGACTGTTGCTTGAAATTATGAGAAATACCTATGATCTTAATCTAAGACAGTACCCTAACCTAAGTATTATTTGAAAGAATAAACAATATAGGGGGAAAAACTATCAACTGCTTGTATATTGTAACACCTATTTCATGAAAAGAGCTAACTAAAAAGGCCAAAAGCACTCTTTATGTTAAAATTACCAATATTCCAATGTTTTTGAGATGCAAGAGACATGGATAATTGTCAGAAAATTGAAGAAGGCATGTCATTATATAAGGGCATAAAGGTAGGTTTGGAAAATAGATTGAAATACCCAGTAATCATTAGGAGGAAAGGAAAACTCCCCAATAGGATATTAAACAACCACTTTGGAAGATCTTAGAAAAATCTAAAAATAGTTGAAATGGTACTTAAATTTGTAGTTTCAAGGCCTGTGAAAATCTCGCATGTAAAAAAAAAAAACAAAACAAAAAACAACAACAACAACAAAAAAAAAAACTCAAAAAAGAGAGAAAAGCAGAAAATTCAGATAAATCCAGGAATGTGTCTATTGTCTTGCACAATGCCAAAATATTAGAAAAGCACAGGAATCTCAAGTTTGAAAAGTTGAAGAACTTGGTGAATGATTTCCAAAGGTCTCATGGATGGTGCTTTTGGGATAGCAGTTTCACAATTCAAAATTTTCTGCACAGTTTGGGGAAGGAATTCCATGGAAACCAAACTTTCATGAAGTGGGACTCAGTCTGGTTTAGTTTTCTGGCAACATGGTGGCATGAGTTCAGAGCTACAGCCAATCCTGCATGGGATAAAATTCACATTATTAAGGAGGAAATGAATTTTTCTAAGAAAAATGAATAAGAAGTGGGAGAATTCATCAAACACTGAAGAAATATTAAAGTTTGGGGGGATCTTGTTGAAAGGTTTTGAAAAAAAAATTGAGTTTACGTACATACAGAGCACTTTAAATATTTTTCTTTATTATCTTTTTAATGGTGATGAGATTAGTATTAGTGATTCCTCTTTCATTTCTGGTAATTTTTATCCTGCTTTTTCTGTTGAATAGTCACATAATAGACTAATTTATTTTACTGAATTTCAAAAGTTTGAGTTGAATTTCTCTATTTTGTTTTACAAATTAATTTTGGTTAAATTCCTATTGTTTATTGTAATTAGCTATTTGTAATGTTAAATTTCTCTTTTTTTATCTAGTCACCTAAAATGAAAGACTCTGTTATTGATTATTGATTTTAGATTAATTTAAATCTTTAATCTTTATCAGTGAATACACTTATACTATGAATTTCCCACAAAGCACAATTACTCTACATCTAAAACATTTTAATACATTGTATTTTAAATATAATTTAGACTAAAATATTTAAATTAAAAAAAAACTTATTCTTTGATCCATATGTTATGTAGAGATGTGTAATAATAATAATAATAATAATAATAATAATAATTGTTATTATTATTATTAATAATAAACATAATAACTGGAATTTGTTAGAAATCATGAATACTAGTTTAACATTAAAAATATCAGACCACATTAACGGGCATGTGGAGAAACTGGATCATGACTTGCTACTGGAGAAACAGTGATATGATGTATTAGGAAGAGAGTTTACTAGTTTCTTTTAAATCTATAAATTTGCTCCAACAATCATATTTATAGGTTTATAAAACTGAGTTGAAAAGTTATGACCATACAAAAATCTTCATGCTAATGTTTAAGCAGCTTTATTGATCATTGCCAAGATCTAAAACCAACCAATGTGTACTCCACTAGGTAAGTGGATTTTAAGAAGTAGCTACAAACACAAAGAGGGATAGTAACTATATACGTATCAAACTATGAAATTATTTGGATGAATTTTTAATGCACATTTCTAAGTGATAAGGACAAATATGAAAAGACTAAAGACTGTAATTTCAATGAATCAACACTTTAGAAATGCAAAATTTGAATAGGTAAATATTTCAGATCTTTATAGGGTGATGAAATTATTCTATATTTTACTGAAAAGGTAGACACATGAAAATCTGCCAATTTTTATTCCTATAAAAACTTACAGCAGACAAAATAAAATTGATACATGAAAATTTTAAGAAAATCATTTTGAAGTTATAGGGAGGCAGGAATGTAGAATGTAACAAAATAATCAAATTATTATAAAATATTAAATGACTGAAGATTATGGGATAAAAACTATTGAAGTAAGTTGCTTTGGAAATGAATGGAATCTATGAGATTAATGGACAAAACTTATAGGAATAAAAAAGTTGGAAAAAAAACTATACTGTAGTTGATAAAATTTCTTCCTGTGACAATAATGTTAGCAATTTTAATACCACATAAGTGTACACTAAAACTTACAATTTTATAAAATAGACAGTGGATGTCAGTAGCCACGTTTCTTGCTCTTGGTTTAAGTGCAAGGTGAGAAGTGTAGAATAATTCATTTACCTAAAGAGTAAAATTGAAGACATCAGTATTATTTCATATTTTCTGTAATGTGGTTACATGTAGTTATACACAGAAATATATAGGCATGTCAGTATGTGTGTATATATATATATATATATATATATATATATCCTTGTTGTGTCAGTTATAAGGGTCCAATAATAACCCAATAATAAAAATAATTCTCCAGTTACAGAAAGCAGTTTTATGGAGAAATGGCTAATGCTAGGACTAGGGCAAAGGATATTCAAATTTTTTTAATGAATCTTTTTTGTAGATGGACACAACACAATGCCTTTTGTTTTTTTATTTTTATGTGGTGCTGAGAATCGAACCCGGGTCCCGCCTGTACTAGAAGAGTGCGCTACCACTGAGCCACAATCCCAGCCCTAATATTCAAATTTAAGTAGATCAATTTGTCCTTTTGGTATAAACCCAGGAATGGGATAGCTGGGTCAAATGGGGGTTCCATTCTAAGTTTTCCAAGGATTTTTCATACTGTTTTCCCTTTTGGCTGCACCAAGTTAAAGTCCCACCAGCAATGTATGAATATGCCTTTTTCTCACTTCTTTTCCAACACTTATTGTTATTTGAAGTCTTTTTTTTAGAAATTTGTTTTTTTTATTGGTTGTTCAAAACATTACAAAGCTCTTGACATATCATATTTCATACATTACAATCAAGTGGGTTATGAACTCCCATTTTTACCCCAAATACAGATTGCAGAATCACATCGGTTACACATCCATATTTTTACATAATGCCATATTAGTAGCTGTTGTATTCTGCCACCTTTCCTATCCCCTACTATCCCCCCTTCCCTCCCCTACCATCTTCTCTCTATTTGAAGTCTTAGTAGCTGCCATTCTGACTGGAGTGAGATGAAATCTTAGAGTAGTTTTGATTTGCATTTCTCTAATAGCTAGAGATGTTGAACAATTTTTCTTATATTTATTGATTGATTGTATATCACCTTCTGAGAAGTAACTGTTCAGTTTATTGGTCCATTTATTTTTAGATTATTTGTTATTTTGGTGTTTAGCTTTTTGAGTTCGTTATATATCCTAGAGAGTAGTGCTCTATCTGATGTGTAAGTGGAAAAAATTTGCTCTCAAGCTGTAGGCTCTCTATTCACCTCACTGATTATTTATTTGCTGATAAGAAGTTTTTTAGTTTGAATCCACCCTATTTATTGATTATTGATTTTAATTCTTGCACTATAAGAGTCTTATTAAAGAAGTAGGGGCCTAATCCATTATGATGGATATTGGGGCCTATTTTTTTTTCTTTTATTAGACACAGGGTACCTGGTTTAATTCCTAGGTCCTTGACCCACATTGAGTTGAGTTTGTGCATGGTGAGAGATAGGGGTTTAATTTTGTTTTGTTGCATATGGATTTCCAGTTCTCCCAGAACCATTTGCTGAAGAGGCTATCTTTTCTCCAATTTATGTTTTTGGCAACTTTGTCTAATATGAGATAACTGTAATTATGTGGGTTAACCTCTGTGTCCTCTATTCTATATCATTGGTCTACCAGTCTATTTTGGTGACAATATCATGTTGGTTTTATTACTATATCTTTGTAGTATAGTTTAAGTTCTGGTATAGTGATGTCACCTGCTCCACTCTTTTAAGTAGAGCAATTTGTGATGGCAGAAAATAAAATAGTGCTCAAATAAAAATAAGAATCCATGGGCTGGTGGTATAACTCAGTAGTAGGGTACTTACCAGCATGTACAAGTTCCTGGGCCTGGGTATGATTCTAAGTATTGCAAAACAAAACCAAATAACAAGCAAAACCCATATGAGACAATGGAGATATGTCAAATTACTACAGGAGCAAACTCAAAGAACTCCCAATGGCCAAACCTAAAAGAATGTGAGTAAATAAAAATATAATATTATTTGATATGAACTCAAAGTATTAAATAAACTATCCCTGAATTCATGATGATATATATATATATATATATATATATATATATATATATATATATATATATATATACACATATGATAAATAAATGAGTAAAGAGAGATACCCTTTATAAATTAAACCAAACCAATTTATTATTGAGTTATATTCTGCAAACTAATTGATCAACCCTTCTCAAATTCATGGAAAATGAGGAAAGTCTAAGGAATTTTTACAACAAAGAGGAGCCCAAAAATAAATGAAAACAAAATTTGATAAGATGTCTAGAATGGGATCCTAGGATAGAAGAAGTTATTGGGGAGGCCTAAAAAAATCAAATAAATTATGGATATTAGTTATAATTATAATACTGATATAGTATTACTGATTAATTTTCACTAATGTAGGTGTCAATAGCAGGGGAACTAGCCAGGAGTGGTGGTGCACGCCTGTAATCCCAGTGGCTCCAGAGACTGATACAGGAGGATCATGGGTTCGAAGCCAACCTCAGTAATAAGTGAGGCACTAAGCAACTCAGTGAGACCCTGTCTCTCCATAAAATACAAAATAGGGTTGGGGATGTGGCTCAGTGATTAATTCTCTCTGGATTCAATCCCTGGTACAAAAAAAAAAAAAAAAAAAAAAAAAAAAAAGTAGGGGAACTGAGTGCCGGCTTAAGTACACAAGAATTCTGCACTATGTTAGTGGTTTTTCTGTACACATAAATGCTTGTTGTTGCAATCCACCTTATTTTAAATGATACAAAAAACATTTCTTTGCTGTTTTTTTTAAAAATTTAAACAGGTATTGAAAGAAGATGATGGATAACAGAAAGAGTGTGCTTGTCAGCAGTTCTCTACCACCAGATATAAAAAGCAGAAATACTTTAGAATAAAAAATAATTTTTTAAAAAGCAGAAATACTGCTCCTTGGTGAGTTGGAAAATTAAAGCGACTCATTGAGATTCAATGCTGGACAACAAAAGTAATCATAGAGACACAAAAAGGTAAAGATTTTGAACATGTTATAAGAAACAATAAGTTACATTGAGAGGCTGAGGCAGGAGGATTGTGAGTTCAAAGCCAGCCTCAGCAACTTAACCAGGCCCTAAGCAACTTAGCAAGACCTGTGTTAAAATAAAATATTAAGAGTAGTGCTAAGGATATGACTCAATGATTGAGGACTCCTGGGTTCAATCCCCAGAGTGTGCCTAGATCAGTGTGACTGAAATAGGTGCTCAGAAAATGGTACCCAAGACACACAAGCTTCAGATCAAGAAGAGAGAACTTGCTTTGTCGCTGTGCCACACATGTCCAGCAGAGATGGGCATTTCCCCCATCAACAAGGGGTATCAAATCTCAAACACCCACTGACAGAATTCTAAGGGTCAGCCAAGACCCAACTCCAGCTCCTTGAACTTCCAATTTATAAATCCGCACAATCTCCAGTAAATAAGTATTCACCATTCTCTCCCACTCTATTAATGAGCTTTGGTTCCTAGTCACAACAGCTGGCAACCAGGTAAAGAACACAAAGAATTTAGATTTAACAATCCCCACCCCTTAATCCAAGAGTTACAAACCCCCAAAATAAACACAAGCAATGAAAGTCTGTTCTTAAACAAGTCCTTTATTTCTCACTAAGTTTATTTTAATTTTCCCTGTTTTCTTTTTCCTGTATCCCCATTTTTTTTGTTTATTTAATCAATTTTAATTTTTTAAAAAACTATTTTATTATATTTTAATATAATTATTTTAATATATTTTAATATAAATACTTTCCCATTCTTTAAGATTGTGTATATATGTGTATGTGTGTGTGTGTGTGTGTGTGTGTGTGTGTGTGTGTGTGGTTGTGAGTCATCTCACTGCATGAATAGAATCAGAAATATATATCTATATCTATCTATCTATATATATATATATATATATATATATATATATATACACATACATATACATTATGTACTTATAATCTTATTTTCATTTTAATTTCTTTATTCTTCAGCTATTTATCATACAGGCTTAATATGACTTAGGTGGGTTATTATTATACATGAGTTTGAATTGTTTTTGTCTTATATTTGTTTGCACTTTGGCTTACTGCCCTATGCTTATTGTCCCTTCTTCACTCTATTCCCCTGCTGTAGTCAAATTTTCCTGTTTCTTCTTCTATTTCATTATTTTATTACTTTTAGTTATTTTATTCCTTATTTATATCCATCAATCTGTTACAAATCTCTAGCCTCTCTTCTTCACTCTTTAAACATTTCAACTTTCTATTGCCTTCTTAATGTACTCACTTAAGAAATTTTAATCACACTATGAAAGAAAATTATATAATTTATAAATTCTCGACCCCATTCACATTGTTGTGAATATTATACAGTGAACAACATAGTAGACCCCTGCTGGTTAATGACTGATCTAGTTCATGCTATTTATTTTTTCTTTATTGTTGGTGCTGATGTTAAAATTTGACACCATTATTCTTATATATGTGTCAATTAACATTATAAATATCAAAGTAGACACTGGACATTTATCTTAAGACTTTGCATCTGATGCTAACATTACTATTTATGAGACCACGTCCTTTAATAATTGTTGGAAAGTGGTTGGGACACTTCAAGTTCAGGGTAGAGATCCTACTGCAGAGCACTGCTCACAAGTCAGCCATGTAACAGCAAAGCTCGCCTCACACAATATAGCCCCACTCAAGGCTCAATGACTCTTCAATATATACAACTGGGAGGATAAAAACCTCAAACCAACAAGCGGCCCCAAGAAGGGAAAACCTGAGAGGACCCTTAGTTCTCATTTCTGATCATCTACTCATACAACAAAATCAGAGAGAAGTCTCTGAATAAAAAAGATAACTACACACAAAAAGACATGTATAAAATAGGAGGAGTAATCCATATCAACTATTGTATTTTCTATGAAAACAAGATGAAACAGATAAATAAATCTTCTAACAAATTCAAAATATCCTAAAAAGGATAGCACAGATATAAAAGTTGATGTAAT
This sequence comes from Marmota flaviventris, assembly GCF_047511675.1. Classification (NCBI taxonomy): domain Eukaryota; kingdom Metazoa; phylum Chordata; class Mammalia; order Rodentia; family Sciuridae; genus Marmota; species Marmota flaviventris. The sequence goes on from NC_092509.1 coordinate 4,421,160, forward strand.
TCCACTTTCTATAAAAATTTTAAAATGTTCAATGAACTAAAAGAAGATACAAAGAATGGATTATGAAAGCAAATACAGGAGAAGAAAGACCATTTAAATAAAGAAATGAAGATGCTAAAAAGAAATCAACTAAAATTCATGAAAATGAAAACACAAAGAAGCAAATAAAAAAAATAATAACTTGAAAGCATCACCAACATATTGGACGATGCACAAAATAGAAATTCAGGCCTTAAAGTTAGAACTATAGATATGAAAGAAAGAATTTATGAACTTGAATGATAAGTATGTGATAAAGGAAAAAAAAAAGTAAAAACCAGAATCAGAATATACAAGAACTCTAGAACAGCATAAAAGAGCAAAACTGAGACTCATTGACATAAAAAATAACTTGGAGTTACAGACTAAAGGCATTAAAAATATTTTCAATAAGATAGTAACAGAACACTTTCCACATATTAGAAATAAAATGGACATCCACAAACAGGATGAATATAGGACTCCAATAGAAAAGACCAGATCAGAACAAAGCATCTCCAACACTCATAATAATCAAAATGCCTTACAAAGAATATAAGTAAAGAATATTAATATATACAAGATAAAAAAATGTCAGGTCACATTTAAAGGAAAAACAATGTTTCATCTCTGACTTCTCAACTGAGACATTAAAATCAAGGAGGACTTGTAATAAAATATTCCAGACTCTAAAAGAAAACAATTGCCTGTCAAGATTGCTATATCCTTGGAGCTGGAATATATAATGCTAAGCAAAATGAACCAATCCCCCATCACCAAAGGCCAAATGTTTTCTCTGATATGTGGATGCTGATCCTTCATGGGGTAAGGGGGCTAGGAAAGAATGGAGAAACTTTGGATAGAGCAGAGGGGAGTGAAGGAAGGGAGGGGAGTGGGAATGGGAAGGATTTGGAATGAGTCAGACATTATTACTCTATGTATATGTATGGTTGCACGATTTTTGTGACTCAACTTTGCGTACAACCAGGTGATTGAGAAGTTGTGCTCCATATGTGTACAATATGTAAAAATGCATTTTGCTTGCATGTATAACTGATTAGAACACATTTGCAAAATAGATTGCTATATCTAGCAAAGTTATATTTTAAAATCAATGAGGAAAATAAAATCTTACCAAGAAAATATAACTAAAAGAATTCATGACCACGAAGACACCACAACAAAAAGTGCTCAAAGATATACTGCACACCTCTAAAAGAAAAAGAAAAAAAAAAGCTCCTTAACAGATAGTGGACTCTAGAAGCACAATCAAGTAAATGAATATCAAGACAGAATAAAAAACAATGGCAGGACATTACAAAAACCTATGAATAGTAACATTGAATATAAAAGACATAAATGGAAGACAAAACTTCAATTAAAAGACATAAATTAATAGAAATGATTTAAAAACAAAATCCAACAACTAAACTCTATGCTGTTCGCAAGAGATTCACCTCATGGCTTAAGACACCCATAGGCTGGAAATTAAAAGATGGAAAAAGAAATATTCCATGCAAAGAGAGTCTGAAAAGGAGGTGAAGCTATTATCCTATGTGATAAGGTTGATATGACAAAGAAGATTTCAAGCAAAAATTAATCATAAAAGACAAAGAAGGGTTTTTTGTTATCTTATTGTTTAATTTTTTGAGTTCTTTGTATACTCTGGATATTAGGGCTCTATCTGAAGTGTGAGGAGTAAAAATTTGTTCCCAGGATGTAGGCTTCCTATTTACCTCTCTTATTGTTTCTCTTGCTGAGAAAAAACTTTTTAGTTTGAGTAAGTCCCATTTGTTGATTCTAGTTATTAACTCTTGTACTATGGGTGTCCTATTAAGGAATTTGGAGCCTGACCCCACAATATGTAGATCGGAGCCAACTTTTTCTTCTATCAGGCGCAGAGTCTCTGATTTGATATCAAGCTCTTTGATCCATTCAGAGTTAACTTTTGTGCATGGCGAGAGAAAGGGATTCAGTTTCATTTTGTTGCATATGGATTTCCAGTTTTCCCAGCACCATTTGTTGAAGATGCTATCCTTCCTCCATTGCATGCTTTTAGCCCCTTTATCAAATATAAGAAAGATGTAGTTTTGTGGATTGGTCTCTGTGTTCTCTATTCTGTATCATTGGTCCACCCGCCTGTTTTGGTACCAGTACCATACTGTTTTTGTTACTATTGCTCTGTAAAATAGTTTGAAATCTGGTATCGCTATACCGCCTGAATCACACTTCCTACTTAGAATTGTTTTTGCTTTTTCTGGGTCTTTTGTTTTTCTATATGAATTTCATGATTGCTTTATCTATTTCTACAAGAAATGCCATTGGGATTTTGATTGGCATTGCATTAAACCTATAGAGAACTTTGGGTAATATCACCATTTTGATGATGTTAGTTCTTCCTATCCATGAACAGGGTATATTTTTCCATCTTCTAAGGTCTTCTTCTATTTCTCTCTTTAGGGTTCAAAGACCTGAACAGACACTTCTCAGAGGAGGACATACAATCAATCAACAAGTACATGAAAAAATGCTCACCATCTCTAGCAGTCAGAGAAATGCAAATCAAACCCACCCTAAGATACCATCTCACTCCAGTAAGATTAGCAGCCTTTATGATGTCAAACATCAACAAGTGCTGGGGAGGATGTGGGGAAAGGGGTACTCTTGTACATTGCTGGTGGGACTGCAAATTCTCATGCGGACAATTTGGAAAGCAGTATGGAGATTCCTGGGAAAGCTGGGAATGGAACCACCATTTGACCCAGCTATTGCCCTTCTTGGACTATTCCCTGAAGACCTTAAAAGAGCGTACTACAGGGATATTGCCACATCAATGTTCATAGCAGCACAATTCACAATAGCAAGGCTGTGGAACCAACCCAGATGCCCTTCAATAGATGAATGGATAAAAAAAAAAAAAAGTGGCATTTATACACAATGGAATATTATGCAGCACTAAAAAATGACAAAATCATGGAATTTGCAAGGAAATGGATGGCACTAGAGCAGATTATGCTAAGTGAAGCTAGCCAATCCCTAAAAAAGAAATGCCAAATGTCTTCTTTGATATAATGAGAGCAACTAAGAACAGAGCAGGGAGGAAGAGCAAGAGGAAAAGATTAACATTAAACAGAGACATGAGGTGGGAGGGAAAAGGAGAGAAAAGGGAAATTGCATGGAAATGAAAGGATACCCTCATTGTTGTACAAAATTACATATAAGAGGTGGTGAGGGGAAAGGAAAAAAAAAAACAAGGGAGAAAATTAAATTACAGCAGATGGGATAGAGAGAGAAGATGGGAGGGGAGGGGAGGGGATAGTAAAGGATAGGAAAGGTAGCAGAATACAACAGTTACTAATATGGCATTATGTAAAAATGTGGATGTGTAACCGATGTGATTCTGCAATCTGTATATGGGGTAAAAATGGGAGTTCATAACCCACTTGAATCTAAAGTATGAAACATTAGATGTCAAGAGCTATGTAATGTTTTGAACAACCAATAAAAAAAGACAAAGAAGGTGAAAGGGGAGAAATGTAGAACAATTTTTTTTAAAAATCATGCTATCTACCTATATAAATATACCACAGGAAATTCCACCTTTATGTATATGTAAAAAAGCAACAAGCAATCAATATATAATCAAGTGAAAGGAAGATCAGTAGACTAGAGGAAGGAGAATAGAGGGAGGGAGGAGGAAAGGGAAATGGGAGTATCAGGGACTAAAATGGAGGATGGAGATCAAATACTATGTGACAATGAGTTTGTCAAACTGAAACCAACTACTATGTATAAGTTAATGATCTAATACAAAATTTAAATTAAGTAAAATAAAAATTTAAACTGTAAAGAGAGGATGGAACAGGGCATTATTTGTTTGCTTATGCCTCAGCGTTAAAAATTCAATTCATAGACTAAAACAAATTTCTGATGTAAGCGTTCTTTGGTTGGGGGGTTTGTGGTTGTGTATGGTTTTAAATTTTTTTTTTTGTTTTGTTTTGTGCCTGTTCAGTGAAATAAGAAGGTAAAATCCAAGGTTTTTTCTAAGTCTAATTAGTCAACAAGTATAGTCAACTCAGGCTCTGGAAGTAGGGTTTTATAAAACTACTTGTTAGAACTTCACTTTAAAAAAAAATAAAATAAAAACTACCACATGGAATGAATGAGAAGATTAATTAGAAAATTTTATAGATGTTTTTGGTGTTGAACTGTGATATGAGTCCTATAATTGTAAATAGAGATATTTGGAACTAACATAGGGAACCAAATATTTTAAACATTGTTTGCTATTAAATTTGGTAAAGTTTCAGTTATCCCAAACAAAACAAATATAAAATTCAATGTTTCAGACCACAAAATAATGCATAATGTCCTTTGTGTAATGTTATGTACTGGTATTTTGATTTGTACAGTCATAATTTGTTAAGATGACTTCATTTTAACATCCACTGTTATAGATTAATAATGCAAGTTCAGATTTAAAGAATGGTGGGAAAATGGTGTGTGGAATACTTTTACAAGTATTGAGAGTTCAGTGTGTTGAAAAAAGTAATTTAATATTCCGGTGTCAAGAAAAAAGTTTTATTAAAATAGAATGCTGGCAATGGGAAAGTCTGGTAACACTGGCACAGAACCTTAACCATGAACCTTATTAATGGTGAGTTGAATAATAAGCTTTTGAGAATTAACAAAAAAGAAACTGTTCAAAGACAAAGTTCATAAAATAATATAAATTGTTCTACAAATTAAGGGAAAGTTGATAAACTGGGTATCTTTCAATAAAAACTATTAAAAAGTACTATGTATTTTATTTATTTATTTATTTGTTTGTTTAGGTACTGAAGATTGAACCCAGAGGTGTTAACCACTGAGCCACATCCCCAGCCCTTTAAAAAAAAAAAACAAAAAACATATATATATATATATATATATATATATATATATATATATATATATATATATATATATTCATTTACAGACAGGGTCTTACTGAATTGCTTAGCACCTAACTTTTGCTTAGGCTGGCTTTGAACTTGCAATCCTCCTGCCTCAGGCTCTCCAGACCCTGGGATTATAGGCATGCTTCACTCGCCTGGCCTACTGTACACTTTAAAGTGATTACTAACATCTTTTTTTTGTTGTTGTTATTATTGGCTTGCTCTTAAGTCCACATTTGTCTCCGCTTGTATCCTCCTATAAATACAAACATTCTTTGCTTCCCTAAGATTATTACAACCAATTTGAGATTATTTATACAGTTTCAATATGATCTGAACTGAGAGTGAAGCTACCCATATTATGCAAAATGCTTCCACCTATCTCACCTCTGTACTTAAGTACAAAAGAATATGATTATGGCATACTTAAAGTTATTTTCTTTGACATCCCCTTGCCCCAAAATCGGTCTTTGAGATAAGAATGATTATTTTCCAATTTTATTCATAGACGTCTTTTTTTAGTTAAGAGATTTCTTTCTGAAAAACATAAAGCAAGATATGGTTATCCCAAATATTTTATAAAAGGCAGAAAAGTGAAAATGTTTGTTTTAAATTGCTAGTAATTTTAACAACAAAATTTATTCTGCCATTCTATCTTTAAATTCTGCTTTAAAATTTTGTGTAACTGTTTAGGTCCCTGTTCCAAAGAGCGGGTTTTAAACTATGGGACCATAAAAATTTTATGACTTTTTTTAGTATTAAAAGTTTCATTTTACTTAAGAGTTCACATACATATACATATATGTGTGTATATGTTTATAGACTTATATTAACATATTTGATACATATACTAAAACATGCAAAAAATGCATACAGTCAGATTACTATTTTTTTATGAGTATGCAAGTTATTAAATAAGATAGGAAAGAGTATAATATTCACTTTGCCCTGAATAAACATTAAAATTCATGTGCAAAATTATTCTATTTATTTACACATGACACAACATGAAATGGCCTGTCCTGAAAAACCATTGTTGCTTTTTGCTTTGATGTGTTTTTCAAGAAGCAACTGAGGTTTACAATGGCTGTATCTTCTCTAGAAAACTGGTTCCCTTTGCTTAAATCTTTTTATTATTACTCAGCCAACTACCTTAGACATCATTCCCATCATAATGAAATACCATTGCATTGAAGAGCAAGAAAATACAATGATTTTATTCTAATTTCATGCCTTAATCATCATAGTTTAAAAATTTGGGTTGCTGCATTCTCTAACTTGGATAATAACAAAAGTTCAGAAATTGAAAACCTCAACAAATAATCAGGGAAAGTTCTCTTTAAAAAGACCTCACAGACCTGTAGAATTGTAGACTTCTCTTTCCATAAAGAAAGCAAGGCAATTTTCCATTCTGGGAGTAATTTTCCTTATTTAAGCATTTGAACTGGAGATGCAATGTTAATAGTAGAATTACTTTAAGAACAAAAATATAGGTGTCTTGCTATTGTTAATGTGTGTGTGAGTGTGTGTGTGTGTGTGTGAGAGAGAGAGAGAAAGAAACAGGGGTACCATTTTTTTTATCTTTTAAATAATAATTTAATGTAGAAGCTTTCGAAACAAAAGTTTTAAAACTATCTATAGAAAATTTCAAATTTTAGCTAAAATTAAACATCAATCTATAAATAATGCATATATGTATATATCCTTGTTGTTGTTGTTTGGTACCAGAGATTGAATACAGGGGCACTCAACCACTGAGCCATATACCCAGCCTATTTTGTATTTTATTTAGAGACAGGATCTGAGTTGCTTAGAGCCTTACTTTTGCTGAGACTGGTTTAGGACCTGTAGGCTCCCAAAGCCACTGGGATTAAAGGAGTGCACCACTGTGCCCAGCTATAAGCAATATATTTTTGTGTACTTGTATAGATAGTTTATTTTAGTTTTTTTTCTTATGAATGCACTGCTTTAAAATTTTATATTTTTCTTATTACTATATGGTACATGACATTTAAAATATAATGCTTAATATATTCATACTAATCCACTATAGCTGTAGATTCTTACACATTTAACAAGTCTTAATCATTGGAGATCAATATTATTTTCTGTTGTCTATACTATAAATAAAACTACACTGAATGACTTTAAAAATATCTTTAAATGGGATTTTAATAGTTTGTAAAGTCAAATTATTTGGACACTGGCTAAGATAAAAAAATCTTAACATGACTAAGGGGATATTTGTTTTGGAAGAAAATACATGAAAATTAATATTTAAACATATACAAAGATGCATACATATGCATATAATTAATGATAATGCAAATTTAATTTATACACATGAATTTAGGTTTGTATATATGTTGTGTTTTCATATACACACATATGTATGTATTTATACATATAGATCTGTGTACACATGTGTCTTGCATTTGTGCGTATACACACACACATATACATTAATGAAATTTAATTTTACTTTTAGAATGTATATTTTGGAAATTTGTATCAATCATTTGTTTTGAAGGGTAATAGCTATGTATGCTACGTTACTTTATCTTCTGAGATCTTTCATTCTTTTGTTTATAAAATCTCATTTATGTAAAATAGAAAAAGATCTATACTATCATGGCTACATAACAACTCAAATCTAGTAACATTATTCCAAATTTTTGTTTTTTATTGAAGATTAGAATTTTACAGAAATAAAATGTTATTTGGACCGACACAGTTTTAGTTTTCCTTGTTTAAAAGAGGTTGTCTAAACTATTAACTCAGATAATAAATACTAAACAAAAAGCAAATAATAGATCCACAGAATAATTGCTTGTTATCATGAAAATTTTATCAATTGGAGTAAACTCTAAAAGGCAAAAATCTTTCTGTCAATTATACCAAAAAATAAAAAATAAAAAAACCCTGCAAGGCTAGGGAGAAAAAATGTTTTAATGGGTTTGTAATCGTAGGCTCAACTAATGCATAACAAAATCAATATAGTGAAGAAGTTGATATACCAGAGGCCTTTAAAGGTCATTTTGAATGAACATTTAACAGGATAATTTGCCAAATCCCAATAAGGAAAATGGAATGCATTTAAAAAGTGCTCAATGAAGAGGAACTGAGAAGCAAACACAATGATGCAAAGTAAGTCCAGTTAATTACTTAATATGGAGAGAAAACATTGGCAATTATTAGAGAAGGAGTTTGTGAATAAGAGCACTCAACATTAACCCTAAAGACAGAAACTTTATAGTTCCATCTCTGAGTGTTTTGGTTGATTTGAAACTAGTTTTAAATGTTGTAGAATATTATTATATACTATATTATTAAAACATTGTGTTCTCAAGCTATATTTAATGACAAGTGTGAACAATTTTATTTATCAGGCTTTGAGAAAGACATATCCACATATATTTTTTTTTCAATCTTATGAGGCAGAGTGAGATATGTCACTACACCCTACACAGTATATATCAAAACATCTCAGCCTATAGACTAGTACATACAAAGTCAGAATAACTAAAGGAATTGAATAATAATGATTAAAAGCAGGTTTCTTCTAGTAAAAAGTTATGATAGTAAGACAGAAAGGCTACTACAGTTTTGAAAAGATAAACATCTATTGACAGATGAATGAACACATAAAGAAAATGTGGTAAATGTGGTACATATATACTATAATAGTTGACTTTGCATTATCTTAACAAAATATTCAAGGCAGACAACATAGGAAGAAATGAGACTTGTTTGCTCATAGTTTGTAGATTGAGAGTTCAAAATCAGGTGGTACCATTTATTCAGCCTCACCTCAGATCCTAGTCAGAACACATGTAGGAAAAAGTTTTCACATCTCAAACCAGGGAACAAGAAGACAGGGGAGGGTGACTTGCTTTTTTTATATATAAAAATCTTCACAGAATAAACTCCAAAGGGTTTTCACAAATAATTCCTTTCCAAGGGGTCCCAGTGACCTCAGGACTTCCCACTAAACCCCACCTCAGAAAAGTCCTACTGCCCCCAGTACTACCATCTTGGGAACAAACTGTTACATGAATCTTCAGAGGACACTTAACTTATATACAAACCATAGCACATAAAACAGAAGCTCATTTAACCTTAAAAATGAAAGAAACTCTTCCATTTCAGAGAGCATGAATAAGCCTAGAAGATATTATTTTAAGTCAGACAAAAGAACTGCACTAAACACAGAAGAATGAATCCTACATACTACTTGTATAATGATATAAAATAATCAAAATTATAGAAGCAGAGAATTAAATAGTAGTTGCCAGGGGCTGGGTAGAAGGACAAAGGGAGTGGGTATTATCCAAAGCACACAAAGTTCTCTTACACAAGATGAGCAAATCCCACAGACCTACTATAATAGCATTGTGCATATGGTTTAAAAATACTGTGTTATATTGTTAAAATTTTGTCAGTTCTTGTGTTTAGTATTCACATATCACACAAATATCATATATACCATCACTGAAAAGGAGATATTGTAATAATCCAACAGGAGCTCAAAAAAGAGGAACACAAGGTATGGGATGCAAGCACTGTGTGATGACAGCAGAGAGAAGCAGGCGTTTGTGTTCTTTAGTGATCATCAGTTTTGGCATCAGAGAGCAGATCTTATGTTCCATCAAAATAGGTGAAAGATCAGTAGACTAGATGAAGGGGGCTGTGGGGAAGGAAGAAGGAAGAGATAAGAGAAGAACAGTGGAATGAATCTAACTTAAATTTCCTATGTGTATATATGAATATACTTCAGAGACTCTCACCATCATAACAACAACAACAACAACAAACTAAAGGTAAATATCAGAAAGATCAGTATAATAGAGGGAAGGGAAGAGGTGGGGAGAAAGGAGAAATAGTGGGGATTGAAGAGCAAATTTTATTCCATGCATTTGTAATTATGTCAAAATGAATCCTAATGCTATGTGTAACTAAAAATAAACAATAAAAAGAAAAAAAAATTATCTTAAGAGGTTTCAGGGAAGGAGATTCTTCAGGGGCCCCCTTCATAAAAAATGAACAAACTTGAAATAAATTTCTAAAATAAACATTCTTGTGAAATGCCTGTCATTGCCCGTGTAATTAATAGGGTAATGATATTTGATGAAAAGCATACTACCTCTCCTATTAGTAACGACTTATTAAAGAAGTTTACACTCTTATTAAAGATATGTAAATCCCCACTGACAGATGAAAAGACATTCCCCAAATCCAATAAACAGCCTAAATTAAAACCTGGGACTGAAATGCCAGTATACTAGTATTTCCGTAACCAAGTGTTTGGATTCTTAAATAATATGACTTTCTAAGTGGATAAAATTATGTGAAGAATTCCTTTACACTTCTAAATATTTTTCTAGATATTCCAAACAAAAGCTAGAATGGATGTAAAATCTATATTGATTTTATGGTATTTATTTTTAAATAGTACTATATAGATAAGCTATTAGATGAACTTATTTATATTTTTAACTTTGTTTTTTTTTGGTACTGGGGATTGAACTCAGGGGCAACTGACCACTGAGCCACATTTCCAGCCATATTTATATTTTATTTAGAGACAGGGTCTCACTGAGTTGCTTAGCAACTCACTTTTTCTGAGTCTGGCTTTGAACCCACAATCCTCCTGCCTCAGCCTCCTGAGCCTCTGGGATTACAGGAATGCATCACATCACCCAGCTTATTTTTAACATTCTTAAAGCTTCTGAGTTATTTTAGTATTTCTATTTTGAAAGCATAATATAGATACTACTTATCCCATGTCCAAATATCTTATTTTGGAGGCAAACCTTTCACTTTAAGTTATTATTGCAGAGAAAAAAATCAATTAATGTACTATCATGAAACTTAAGGATTTTTACGTCATTTAGTTATTCATGTGTAAAATGTATGCCTACCTTATTTTGTTTTTTTTTTAATTTTTTATTGTTGGTTGTTCAAAACATTACAAATTTCTTGATATATCATATTTAACACTTTGATTCAAGTGGGCTATGAACTCCCATTTTTGCCCCATATACAGATTGCAGAATTACATCAGTTACACATCCATTGATTTATATATTGCCATACTAGTGTCTGTTGTGTTCTGCTGCCTTTCCTATCCTCTACTATCCCCTCTCCCCTCCCCTCCCCTCCCCTCTTCTCTCTCTACCCCCTCTACTGTCATTCATTTCTCCCCCTTGTATTATTTTTCCCTTTCCCCTCACTTCCTCTTGTATGCACTTTTGTATAACCCTGAGGGTCTCCTTCCATTTCCATGCAATTTCCCCTTCTCTCTCCCTTTCCCTCCCACCTCTCATCCCTGTTTAATGTTAATCTTCTTCTCATGCTCTTCGTCCCTACTCTGTTCTTAGTTACGCTCCTTATATCAAAGAAGACATTTGGCATTTGTTTTTTAGGGATTGGCTAGCTTCACTTAGCATAATCTGCTCTAGTGCCATCCATTTCCCTGCAAATTCTATGATTTTGTCATTTTTTACTGCAGAGTAATACTCCATTGTGTATAAATGCCACATTTTTTTTATCCATTCGTCTATTGAAGGGCATCTAGGTTGGTTCCACAGTCTTGCTATTGTGAATTGTGCTGCTATGAACATCGATGTAGCAGTGTCCCTGTAGCATGCTCTTTTTAGGTCTTTAGGGAATAGACCGAGAAGGGGAATAGCTGGGTCAAATGGTGGCTCCATTCCCAGCTTTCCAAGAAATCTCCATACTGCTTTCCAAATTGGCTGCACCAATTTGCAGTCCCACCAGCAATGTACAAGTGTACCCTTTTCCCCACATCTTCGCCAGCACTTGTTGTTGTTTGACTTCATATTGGCTGCCAATCTTACTGGAGTGAGATGGCATCTTAGGGTGGTTTTGATTTGCATTTCTCTGACTTCTAGAGATGGTGAGCATGTTTTCATGTACTTGTTGATTGACTGTATGTCCTCCTCTGAGAAGTGTCTGTTCAGGTCCTTGGCCCATTTGTTGATTGGGTTGTTTGTTTTCTTATTGTCTAATTTTTTGAGTTCTTTGTATACTCTGGATATTAGGGCTGTATCTGAAGTGTGAGGAGTAAAGATTTGTTCCCAGGGTGTAGGCTCCCTATTTACCTCTCTTATTGTTTCTTTTGCTGAGAAAAAACTTTTTAGTTTGAGTAAGTCCCATTTGTTGATTCTAGTTATTAACTTTTGTGCTATGGGTGTCCTATTGAGGAATTTGGAGACCGACCCCACCGTATGTAGATTGTAGCCAACTTTTTCTTCTATCAGATGGCGTGTCTCTGATTTGATATCAAGCTCCTTGATCCATTTTGAGTTAACTTTTGTGCATGGCGAGAGAAAGGGATTCAGTTTCATTTTGTTGCATATGGATTTCCAGTTTTCCCAGCACCATTTGTTGAAGATGCTATCCTTCCTCCATTGCATGCTTTTAGCCCTTTTATCAAATATAAGATAGTTGTATTTTTGTGGATTGGTTTCTGTGTCCTCTATTCTGTACCATTGGTCCACCCACCTGTTTTGGTACCAGTACCATGCTGTTTTTGTTACTATTGCTCTGTAGTATAGTTTGAAGTCTGGTATCGCTATACCGCCTGATTCACACTTCCTGCTTAGCATTGTTTTTGCTATTCTGGGTCTTTTATTTTTCCATATGAATTTCATGATTGCTTTCTCTATTTCTACAAGAAATGCCGTTGGGATTTTGATTGGCATTGCATTAAACCTATAGAGAACTTTTGGTAATATCGCCATTTTGATGATGTTAGTTCTGCCTATCCATGAACAGGGTATATTTTTCCATCTTCTAAGATCTTCTTCTATTTCTCTCTTTAGGGTTCTGTAGTTTTCATTGTATAAGTCTTTCACCTCTTTTGTTAGGTTGATTCCCAAGTATTTTATTTTTTTTGAAGATATTGTGAATGGAGTGGTTGTCCTCATTTCCATTTCAGAGGATTTGTTGCTGATATACAGGAATGCCTTTGATTTATGCATGTTGATTTTATATCCTGCCACTTTGCTGAATTCATTTATTAGCTCTAATAGTTTCTTTGTAGACCCTTTTGGGTCTGCTAGGTATACAATCATGTTATCTGCAATAATGATAATTTAAGTTCTTCTTTTCCTATTTTTTATGCCTTTGATTTCTTTCATTTGTCTAATTGCTCTGGCCAGTGTTTCGAGAACTACGTTGAACAGAAGTGGTGAGAGAGGGCATCCCTGTCTTGTTCCAGATTTTAGAGGGAATGCCTTCAATTTTTCTCCATTCAGAATGATGCTGGCCTGAGACTTAGCATAGATTGCTTTTACAATATTGAGGTATGTTCCTGTTATCCCTAGTTTTTTTAGAGTTTTGAACATACAGGGATGCTGTACTTTGTCAAATGCTTTTTCCGCATCTATCGAGATGATCATATGGTTCTTATTTTTAAGTCTATTGATGTGGTGAATAACATTTATTGATTTCCGTATATTGAACCAGCCTTGCATCCCAGGGATGAATCCTACTTGATCATGGTGCACAATTTTTTTGATATGTTTTTGTATCTGATTTGCCAGAATTTTATTGAGGATTTTTGCATCTAGGTTCATTAGAGATATTGGTATGATGTTTTCTTTCTTTGAAGTGTCTTTGTCTGGTTTAGGTATCAGGGTGATGTTGGCCTCGTAGAATGAATTTGGAAGTTCTCCCTCTTTTTCTATTTCCCGAAGTAGCTTGAAAAGTATTGGTATTAGTTCCTCTTTCAAGGTTTTGTAAAATTCTGCTGTATACCCCTCCGGTCCTGGGCTTTTCTTAGTTGGTAGTCTTTTGATGGTTTCTTCTATTTCCTCAATTGATATTGGTCTGTTTAGGTTGTCTATACCCTCCTGACTCAATCTGGGCAGATCATATGACTTCAGAAATTTATCTATGCCTTCACTATCTTCTAATTTATTGGAGTATAAGGATTCAAAATAATTTTTGATTATCTTCTGTATTTCTGAAGTGTCTGTTGTGATATTGCCTTTTTCATCCCGTATGCTAGTAATTTGAGTTCTCTCTCTTCTTCTCTTCACTAGCATGGCTAGGGGTCTGTCAATTTTGTTTATTTTTTCAAAGAACCAACTTTTAGTTTTGTCAATTTTTTCAGTTGTTTCTTTTGTTTTGATTTCATTAATTTCAGCTCCGATTTTAATTATTTCTTGCCTTCTACTTTTTTGCTGTTGTTTTGCTCTTCTTTTTCTAGGATTTTGAGATGAAGTATGAGATCATTTATTTGTTGGTTTTTTCTTTTTTTAAGAAATGAACTCCAAGCAATGAATTTTCCTCTTAGAACTGCTTTCAATGTGTCCCATAGATTCCGATATGTTGTGTCTGTGTTTTCATTTATCTCTAAGAATTTTTTAATTTCCTCCTTGATGTCTTCTATAACCCATTGATCATTCAGTAACCTATTGTTCATTCTCCAAGTGATGTATGCTTTTTCCTTCCTTCTTTTATCATTGATTTTCAGTTTCATTCCATTATGATCAGATAAGATGCATGGTATTATCTCTACTCCTTTATATTGTCTAAGAGTTGCCCTGTGACATAATATATGATCTATTTTTGAGAAGGATCCATGTGCTGCTGAGAAAAAAGTGTAACTGCTTGATATTGGCTGGTATAGTCTATATATGTTAATTAAGTCTAGGTTATTAATTGTGTTATTGAATTCTATATTTTCCTTATTCAACTTTTGTTTGGAAGATCTGTCCAGTGGAGAGAGAGGTGTGTTGAAGTCTCCCATGATTATTGTATGGTGGTCTATTAGACTCTTGAACTTGAGAAGAGTTTGTTTGATAAACATAGCTGCACCATTGTTTGGGGCATATATATTTATGATTGTTATGTCTTGTTGGTGTATGGTTCCCTTGAGCAGTATGTAGTGTCCCTCTTTATCCCTTTTGATTAACTTTGGCTTGAAATCTATTTTATTTGATATGAGTATGGACACTCCTGCTTGTTTCCGAAGTCCATATGAGTGATATGATTTTTCCCAACCTTTCACCTTCAGCCTATGTATGTCTTTTCCTATCAAATGTGTCTCCTGTAGGCAGCATATTGTTGGGTCTTGTTTTGTGATCCATTCTACTAGCCTGTGTCTCTTAATTGGTGAGTTTAAGCCATTAACATTTAGGGTTATTATTGAGATATGGGTTGTTCTTCCAGCCATATTTGTTTATTTATGTTACTAAACATGGTTTGTTTTCCTCTTTGATTATTTTCGCCCCCTTTACTGTCCTACCTCCCACTGTTGGTTTTCATTCTTATTTTCCATTTCCTCTTCCTGTAATGTTTTGCCGAGGATGTTTTGAAGAGATGGTTTTCTAGCTGCAAATTCTTTTAACTTTTGTTTATCGTGGAAGGTTTTAATTTCATCTTCCATCCTGAAGCTTAATTTCGCTGGATACACAATTCTTGGTTGGAACCCATTTTCTTTCAGTGTTTGAAATATGTTATTCCAGGATCTTCTAGCTTTCAGAGTCTGTGTTGAAAGATCAGCTGTTATCCTGATTGGCTTACCCCTAAATGTAATCTGCTTCCTTTCTCCTGTAGCTTTTAAAATTCTCTCCTTATTCTGTATGTTGGACATCTTCATTATAATGTGTCTAGGTGTGGATCTCTTATGATTTTGCACATTTGGTGTCCTGTAGGCTTCTAGGATTTGGGATTCTGTCTCATTCTTCGAGTCTGGGAAGTTTTCTCATATTATTTCATTGAATAGACTGCTCATTCCTTTGGTTTGGAGTTCTGTACCTTCCTGTATCCCAGTGACTCTTAAGTTTGGTCTCTTAATGTTATCCCATATTTCTTGGATGTTCTGCTCATGGTTTCTTAACAGTCTTGCTGAGCTGTCTATGTTCTTTTCAAGTTGAAATACTTTGTCTTCATTGTCTGATGTTCTATCTTCTAAGTGTTCTACTCTGCTGGTAGTATTCTCAATTGAGTTTTTAAGTTGGTTTATTGCTTCCTGCATTTCTAGGATTTCTGTTTGTTTGTTTTTAATAACTTCTATCTCCCTGTATAGTTGATCCTTTGCTTCCTGGATTTGTTTGTGTAATTGATTGTCGAAGTGATCTTTCATTGTCTGATTTTGCTGTCTAATGTCTTCCTCGATACTCCAGATCATCTGAAGCATGTATATCCTGAATTCTTTATCTGACATTCCATCTGCTCCAGCTGTTACCTCTTCTAAAGTTGAGTTGACCTGCATTGCTTGTGGTCCTTTCTTTCCTTGTCTTTTCATACTGCTTGTGTTTCTTTCTGCTTGGTGAAACTGTTGTGTTTTTGAAATGTTTTTTTTTTCCCCTATATATTTATATTGCTCTTGTATAGTTGAAAAGTCTCCCTTGCAGGGTCGGGCGGCGGTCTGCCTACCTTGCAGGCACGGGCGGCGGCTCTGCTCTCTCCTTACTCCAATTGGAGTGTCGTGACTACCATGCCGGCAGGTCACTGGGCCTGTTCCGGGCACGGGCGTCGGCTCTGTTCTTCCCCTACCCCAATTGGAGTGACGAGTGTACCACGCCGGCAGGCCACCGGGCCTGATCCGCCGGTCGGTTGCAGGTCTGCCTACACTGCATGCGTGGGCGGCGGCTCTGCTCTGCCCCCCCTCCAATTGGTGTGACTTGTCTACCACACCCGCGGACCGCTGGGCCTGTTCCGGGCGCGGGTGAAGGCTCTGTTCTGTTCCTACTCCAACTGGGGTGACGTGCCTACCACCCTAGCCGGCCACTGGGTCTGTTCCACCAGTCGGTCGCAGGTCTGCCTACAATGCGGGCACGGACGGCGGCTCTGCTCTGCCCCTACTCCAAATGGGGTGACGTGTCTGTCGCACTGGCAGGCCACTGGGCCTGTCCCGCTGGTCGGTTGCAGGTCTGCCCACCTTTCGGGCATGGGTGGCGGCTCTGCTCTGCACCTACTCCAATTGGCGTGTCGTGGCTACCATGCCGGCAGGTCGCTGGGCCTGTTCCTGGCACGGGCGGTGACTCTGCTCTGCCCCTACTCCAATTGGGGTGACATGTGTACCATGCTGGCAGGCTCCTGGGCCTGATCCGCCGGTCTGTCGCAGGTCTGCCTACCTTGCAGGCGCGGGTGGTGGCTCTGCCCTGCCCCTCCTACCACACCTGCGGACCGCTGGGCCTGATCTGCAGGTTGGTCGCAGGTCTGCTCACCCTGTGGGCACGGGTGGCGGTTCCGCTCTGCCCCCGATCCAATTGGGGTCACATGACCACCACACCGGCAGGAACTGATCCAGGGGCGGGCGAAGGCTCTGCTCTGCCCCTACTCCAGTTGGGGTGACGTGTGTACCATGCTGGCAGGCCGCTGGGCCTGACCCGCCAGTCTGTCGCAGGTCTGCTTATCTTGCAGGTGCTGGCGGCGGCTCTGCCCTGCCCCTCCTACCACGCCCGTGTACCACTGGGTCGCGGGTCTGCCCACCTTGTGGGCGCGGGTGGCGGCTCCGCTCCACCCCCTCTCCAATTGGGGTCACACGACCACCATGCCAGCGAGCCGCTGGGCCTGCTCCGGGAGCGGGCGGCAGCCCGGCTCCTCCCCTCTGGCTCGACGACAAAGCGAGAGAGACTCAGGAGTCTGTGCCTCACCCTCCCTACCAGGAGACCAACTGTTTCTGTCCCCACTGGTATTGATGAAGTTCTCTCCTCCGCCGCTCTCTGATGACATCAGATCTCTGCCATGTTGGTATCCTAAGCAAATGGCAGCATTTCGTTCCCTTTGCCGGATAACCAAAGCAACGGGTGATTCCTGACCAGTCCTCAGCAGGACCCAGACCGAGAAGCATTTTCTGCGGGCTCCTTAGCCCTGGGCCAGAGCAGTTCCGGGAGCTGGAACTCGGCCGCTCCGTGCTCGGGGTATGCTCTGATAAGAGCAGGCTCCAAGAAGCACTCAGGCACTGAGCCTGAGTAATCGGTCTGCAAGCCACAGGCGAATGGCAGCCTGAAATTACCTGTTCTATGGCTGAATGAGCTGTGGTCAGTCAAAAACAGGGATGGTGACGTCAGCTCTCCAAGATGGTGTCCGCTGGCCTCCTCTGTGGTCTGACCGGTGTGGAGAACCGAACTGGACCACTTCCTTCCCCCGTCTCGAACCCAGAATTCAGCACTGAGTACGGTGCTTGCATGGCTGGCAGAAACTGCAGCACTGTATCCCTGCACCTCTATCTCCTCCTTTCCCAGCGCGCGCTGCAGACTCTAGCCGTGGGGCGATTTGCTGAATAAGCAGTGTTACCCTCCGTGCGACAAATCTCTCGCGTTTGAGTCCTCTTAGCCGATCCTCGTGCAATGGAAATCCTTCCTCCAGGTTCCGGAGCACCCTACTATTGCTGGAAATTCCTAACAAGATAGCCTTTAGCCGTCCTGACTCGTCATACTCCCACACAGTGATGCAGCACACGGGAGCAATGCACTCCCCTCGCCGCCATCTTCTTCCTCCCCCTGCCTACCTTATTTTGACAGATGCTTGTTCAACATCTGCTAGTTGAAAATTCTGTCCAAGGTTTTGGTACTTTGGTATCTGTTGTAGTATAGGATGTAATTCCAGAGCAAAGAACGAAGATCTAATGTAAGTATCATATTCTTATCTTTTTTTAGGGCAGTTTAATGAAGGGGATGCATATTTCTAGCTCTGGTGGAGACACAAATGATTTCTATGTTGCTTGTTGAAGCTGTCGCTTCAATATAATTTTTTAAATATAATAATATGGTAACTGTTATGTAAAATAAAATATAAGGTACTTTCTGGTGATATTTTTCTCTTAAATATAGCAAACTTAATATATTTGGTTTGTTACTTAATATGAACTACCCATTTTACCTTTATTGCAAGTACTGATAAATATAGCTTCTATGAAGTAATTTCAGAGCAAAATTTGAGAAACTATTTTCAGAGATATAATCAGTCATTACAAGTCACCCAAAATGAACTGAACAAATCATAAAAAATGAATAATTTTAGGAGTCATATTCATAGGGATTCTGAATCCTACATGTGCCTGGAGTGGTCTTCCTATATTCCATCTCAGAAGTTGTTTTTTTTTTTTTTTTTTTTTTTTTTTTTTTCATGTAAGCAGATGGAAATAAACTTAATCTACTTTTTTCAGCAAGTACCCTTTGAGTGGTTCTGAATCTTTTGGAGGAAAATATCAAATAAGTGAAAGAAATTAGAGAGAACAAACAAAGAATGTCAACACACTTACATACCTTTTTTTCATTTTACATAAAATTAAGTAGTACCATGTCCATTTGACATACAACATCTTTTCTCATTAGAATCACCACACAGCATTTTCAGGTTTACATCAGTAATAAACTCAGAAAACATAAATTACTGTATTTACTTAACTTGACAGAGGATTCAATATACACTGCATCTATATTTAAATTTAGAAATTAATTTTATTGAATTATTAATAAACATACAATATATTTTGCCTAATTTAGGCACATAATATTTGAATTTTGGAATGTATGTAAAGTCATATATTCTGGAAATATATATGATTTTTATGTATAAATTAAAACCATGGAATTATTACTATAACAATCTTAATAACCCTTAAAAAGTTTCATGTAGAAATTCCTTCCTATGCTCTGTGTCCCTTAATAACTACCAATCTGTCACTATATTGTTGTATTTATAGACTATCTATAAAAGAAATAAATTCATATATAATTTGCTGCAGCTGCCTTTTTTTTCCTGATTATAATACATTCATAGTCATCCGTGTTGTCAATGTGTCAATAGCTCATTCCCTATAGATGCTGAGCAATCCATTGCATGAGTATACTATAATACGTTACATTTGAAGAATTTGATAGAGATGTTTCTTTTTCACAATTAGTGATAATTATGAATGAAATGGCCATATTGACACCAAGCTATTGTCAGAAACTATGGCTTTTTTTCTTATTTAATGACCTAAAAGAGTACATTTTTGGTAATAGATAAAATGGTGTAAACCTATTTCAATTTGTCTCTCTACTTATTAAAAATGAAAATTTGGGGCAGAATATGCACAAACAAAAAAACTCAGGTCTCTGAAAAGTAGATAATAACCGGCAGATTGTTGAGAGGAGCTAAAATTTGAAAATAAATAAAAGTTGTGGCAGGAAGTTTCCTGATTTCTTTCAGTATCTGTTATTCTCTGACAGAAGAGTAGGCTGAACTAAGGAAATTCATGTCAGAGGTTCTTAGTGAAACCTTGGTGCATGGGCTGTCTTTATGGCTAGAGGACCTGGGGAAAATGTTCCCAGTTATCCAGCTACAGAACTACGCTACTGTGCCATGAGGGAAACTCCATGAGAAAACCTATCCCTCTGAATACAGGAAATGAGATCCCTATGAAGCAAACATTATGGAAGAAATACATTATTCTTAATGTATCTTCCCAACTCCCTGGCTACTGAATACTAATTTTGTGTAGAAATATGAAACTGTATGAGGAGCTAAAACAATGAAAAAAAAAACACTGTATGTATGAGCAAAAAGAATTGGAATAAGGCCCCGAGAACTGAATTCTCTAGGAGAAAGATCCAAGGGAAATAATATCTGTCAGGGAAGCACTAATTCTGTACACAGACACTAATGAGTCCTGTGATTTCCCCAAGCAGAACATATATGGAAAACTCCTGGGGAAGTACACAAAGGATTTTGTGAATTCAACTAAGATATAAACCATCATGGAAGTCCCAAAAGTAACTCTGAGTGACAAAGTCACAATACAGCAAAGGCTTTGAAACTAAACTACTACTAAAATCACTGTGAACAGACAATGAAAATTTGTGGAGCAAATTTGATACTTGCTTGCTGAACTGAAATGGAATAAAACAAAAACTTATGCTCTCAGGAAGATTTTAGCAGAATTTAGAGTCTTTGGATATAGTAGTAAAAATATCCAGGGCACAATGGAAACCTTCTTGACATTCTATTGAAGTATTATGAATTGGGGGGTTGGGGGAGAACAACTTGCAAAATTTTAAAGAAAAATGATAAAGTAGATATTATAATTATTAAGCATACACTTAATGCTAGAAAATTGTTAATAGACTTGAAACTAAAGGTACATATCCTCAGTAGATAAATATAAACTATATAACATAAGCAAATATAATTTTCAAAGTGAGAAATAGAATGTCAAATGATAAATTAGTAACTGATTCAATAGCTGGGTGATGATGATAGTACTGAGTCACAGACTCTAAAACAGATAAACTACAATGATGTCCGATGAACAGAAAAAAAAAAAAAAATTATTTAAAGTTAGCAGAGTTTCAGGACCTGAGGGCCAATATTGACAAGTCTAACTTCTATGTCATTGGAGTTACTGAATGATTTGTGCAGCAATTTTTTATGAAATAATGAATGAATTCTTTAGATTTAGCAGATAATTGTGTAGATAATCACAATTTTAAGAAATCTCAATTAGTTTCAAACTAGATAAAATCAACCATGACCAGACATATTATTAACAAATTGTCCAAAAATCAATGCAGCCTAATGTCAATAGTACATGCCGGGGAACAAAAATCTGTTTGACCTGGATTCACGTCAGTAAACCCGGAACCCAAATGATGGTAGAATAATAAAGTTTTAAAAAGGTAAAATCAAAACTGCAAACCAGCAGTTCTAGACCCATTAAAATATGCTTTAGGAATAAGATTGAAAAAAAAGATGTCATCTGATGAAGTATAATTAAGAGGATTCATTATCAACAGACCTGCTGTGTTGATAAAAGGCTAAAGGAAGCTTTTTATGCTGACAGAAAATGATACCTAAGAAAAATAAGAAAGTTTAGATTAATGAATTCTACTGTATATCAATTACAAAATATTTTTTTTCAGTTCTAATAAGATATAGCTAGGTTTTGTGTGGTAAGTACATGTTTAACTTCATAAAAATCTGCTAATCTATTTTTACATAGACTCAAAGAAGAAGCTCCCTGTTTCCCAAAGTTTCTGTGCCATTCTGCATTTCCTCCATTACCTTATAAGTTTCTGTTGCTACTGAAAGGTTTTATTTTAGCTAATCACATCAATCTTATCAAGACCTCCTGAAGTTCCTACTACATTGCCACTCAGCGTCTCCTCTCCCACAGAAGGTATGCAAGACTTTTGGGTCAGCAGGTGACCTCAACACGGACAATAAGTACCCACCACTCCTCACAGTCTTCTGTGTCTTGTCAAAAAGGCCCAATGCCAGCACACTATTTCTCCAGTTCATATTTGTTTCCCCTTATCAGAGATTTTAAATTTACAAAGCAAGTAACACACAATTTCCCACTTGAAATCTCATATCAACAGCGCCCAAGGGATAAAACATTCAAACACATTGTTCCAGGTTCTATTGTAAATTTAATGATTCTACCTATTCTACTTGTTTTATTTCATTTGCTCTTGACTTCATATTTATCTATTATTTTTGATCTTTTATTTAAAACACACACCGAAATATTTGATCATTTTATATTTTGTTTTAAGTAATGTTAGGTGAAGTCAAGACAGGACATTAATTTAGGACTAATTTCACTTGATTGGTCAGGCAGGCAAAAATATGAATAATCCCTGAAATTCTTCAAGTCTTGAGTATTACTTCCTGTGTTTTCCTTTGGTTGTTGGTGGTTATTTTCATATGCTTGAGCAGCCTCCTAACATGTACACTCAGGTGATAAGGTCCTGGACCTGAGTCAGCACCAGACCTCCCTTTGGGCTACAGGTATAAGCTTGGCCTTGCCTCAAAGCCCATTAGGCAGAGAAGCTTAGGCACAGGTAGCAAGAAGGAAGCAAGCCCAGGGACAGATGATGTGCATTAAGCTAGTCATCACACTATGTAGCAGAATCAACCAGAGTGATGCAAAATACTGATAGCCAGGTTCCTACTAGGCCTAGGAGTCAACATGGATAAAAATCTTTCTGGTAATTCTGAAGATGTTCTGGGATTGGAATCACTGATAATACGTCCCTGATTTTCCAGAAGAATCTCCCTAATCCCAACAGGAGATTAATTATCCTTAATACTTACCATTATTAAGTCATAGTTTAAGGGGGAACCTCTGATAATATCACAGTTTTCTTTCTCTGCAACTTTCTCCTTTCTGATACTCTATTTTGTGAATGCAAGGCACCCCATCTTCTCTTGACTCACAACTTTCTCTTCTCAAAATAAGGAGTGCAACAGCCTTGCAGTTAGCTCCTGCTTTCTGCTCTGTGCCCTGAAAACACTGTGCTCAGTGATCTGGGGCAATGTTAGTATTTCCTTTTTCTCCTTTTTCAATCATCTATGATGCCTTGTATTCTATTGTCTGAAATCACTGTTTCATACATTTGGTCCTTTTTTTTTTTTTTTTTTTTTTTTTTTGCTAGCTTTTTCAAATGTGTGGGTAAGCCTGATCCTTGTTACTCTATTTTGGCTGGAAAACTTGATCATTTATTTTTGTATGTGTGTATCAAAATCCTGACAATAAAGAGGGAATTAAGGGCACTTAAGTATAAATATTTCAGCATGGGGAAATTTCATACTTGGGAAGACACCCACTTATTCACACGCAGAAAAATGGAACATAATATATTTGGAAACTTACAAGATCAGTTTTAGATGAAGCTTGAACACAGTTGATGCTGAATTCCAATTAATGCTGCTCTGCTGGAACTGCAAAAATTTAATGACAGAAAACCTGTCAACCAACATCTGCACACCAGAGGAGCTTGAAGAGAGTAAGAAAAGATATATGGGGGGAAGTGCATCATTTTTTGTTGAACTGTGAGCTCCACTTTAAGAGGGGCATAGCTGGTGTTTCTGTTCTTGTCCATAAGCTTAGTGAAGAGGATTGAATAGAATCACTTAAAGAACTTAAAATTTGTCCCTTGAAGTAAACCTGGATGTTTTCACCTTTCAAATCTTATATCAAGAGGGTCACAAAGCTAGTTGCTGAAGAGTGAACTGAATTTGAAGTGACTACATTCAACATCCTGTATTTTCAGATTTTGTTAAGAACACATTATTTTCTGTGAAGCTGATATAAGTCATAACTGACAGAGTCAGCATAGGGCTCTCTTGAACTCTAAGAGTAAAGGAGAAAAGACTTCATTAGAGAGAAGCTACACATAACTTAAGAGGCAAATATATCAGAAAGCAATGAATCAGGGATATAGCCATAAAAAATTAAAGTATGTGGTCCCTGGTATCAGCTGATTTTCTGAAGAGCACATGAGAGCCCTCAAACCAGAGCATGAGACTTATACATCTCCCAAGACTATAGAGCATGCTGTCCACTGTTGATACTACCTGATAATCAAGGCTTTTACTTCTGATTCACCTTCTCATGGTCACTGTGCTCTTGTTCTGGTGGGATCAGAATTAGAGTGGCAGAGAACTAGTAAGACATAAACCAAAAATAAGATCAATGTACAACACCTTTTTCTTGAATGTGAGCATCTTGTTTTCACTCGTGTAAGTGAAAGGAGGGACTCTTTAGGGAAGATAGAGAAAAAAAAACAGAATAGTAGAGCAGACTTTTCACTAGTATTTTGGTTCATATCTTAATTCCTGAGTAGAGGGGTACTAATTATTTTAGAATTATGCAAATTGTATGGGACCTGCCAAACTCATCCTCCTAGTATGAGAGAATAATAACTAATCCCACTGAATTAAAGTTCAAAAAATAAGCTTCAGTATTGTAAGTTATCAGTTATTCTAGCTTACTAAAGTAGTTTTCTACACATTTAACACACACATTCACACACACATATACACACAATGGTAGGGAGAAAGTTGGGTTTTATAAATTTGATTCAATAGCATGTGTTTGAATAATTAAATATTATACTGTTCATATTCCCTCTCCCCCAACTTCTTTCCCTTTAACTATGTTCCAATTATGAGTGCTTTCCTCAATGGAGAAGCAGGGAACAGAGCAGTGAAATGGCAACTATAGCACTGTGATGGACAAGGTGGTGGCACTGTCTCAGAACCATGCTTAAACAGATGCCAAACTTGCCACCAGGCACTATCTGGTATATGGCAATTAGCAGCAATTCAAAGAGAGTTAGTTATTCAAAAATGTCAGTAGAGCCTACTTTGCAACAAGATTTAGTGTGGATGATTAATGATTCTTAGCATCCCAAAGCTGTGGGAGTAAATATGTAGATCAGGGGAAGATCACACAAATGTCTCAGACACTTCATCAATTGTCTTGACTTGTCCTGTGACTACATTTACTAATGAGTTATAAATGCCGTGGGCCTATCTCTAGCTACCAAGACAATCATCATAGTACAGTAGTCAAGAAGGGCTGTGGGATCTGCTGTGAATCCCATTTAAATTAACATGGCCCAGTGATATTCAATTTGCCTTCTAAATACTTTGGTTCATCCAATTTAGACTTTGGAACAACTCACTCAAGAGAGAGTTTATGTCTGAAGGTTCAACCTGATATAAGGAAGAACATCTGCAATATATCTACCAGGCTTTCCAAATATGTAGCATGAGGTATATGCCTACATCCTGTTCTCTGGTGCTTAAAATCTAGCACATGAACTAGTATGTTTTTGCCATAGAGAAGAGGAACACTAGATGAATGTACAATGATAGGCAGCAAAATTAGAAATCAGAGAGTGTGGAGAGCGGGTGAGCCCCTGGTCATCAGCTAATCCTTTAGTGTTGGCAAAGTCAAGCCTGGGAAACATTCCTTGCCAAAGCTGAGAATGTTACTAGCCTTGACTCTCTGCTCTGATGCTAACAGTTATCAGACATCCCAGGACAATGGCAAGGTAATAGCAGAATGTTCTTAGCACTACAACAATAGTATGCTGCAAAATGTTCCCAGCTCAGTAACCTTTTAATGCACAAAGAAGCTTCTGACAATTCACAAGCTTTGAACAATATCCAGTGCCCCTATAGTTCAACTTCCTGCTTATGAGACCCTATGTAATAAATTTGCGGAGCTAGTTCTAGGTCACTGCTATGCCATCAGAGTATCACCAGTATGGTAGTATTAGGAAGTGAGATATTTTCTAAGATGATGAGGACAGAGTACTCGTGAATGGAATTAGTGTTCTTATAAAATAGTCCACAGGGAGCTGAGCTTATTTACCTCTTCCTTCATCTGAGCACAGCTAGAGGGCATGGTGTTGAAAAAAAAAAGTGTACCATCACCACACACTGAATTCACTGGTATCTTGATCTTTGACTTCTCAGCCTTCAGAATTGAGAATAAACTTTTGTTGTTAATAAGCTATAAGTTACCTAGATTATTGTAATTTTCCATAGCAGTCTAAAGGTACTAAGACATACCATCCAACCATTGCTGCTCTAATACGGATCCAGTGATTTGATGGAGGAGTAATTTAAAGATTTCTGTATTTACTTACTAATTTTTAATTCATGCATCAGTGAACCAAGGTTGTATTTTAGGGTGATAGAGTATTTAATATAGGTGGGGATTAAAGTCCTGCAAAATATATATCTTTATTATCCAAACTGAAAACACTATTAAATTGGACACCATATAAACTAATGCAATCTATTAAGTAATACTTTTAAAAAAATCAATATCCCCTAGAGATACTATAGATGCATAAGGAAGAGGGGTGGAAGGGAAAGGGAGGGGGAAGGAGATTAGCAAGGATGGTGGAATGTGATGGTCATCATAGCAAGGATTGTGGAATATGATGATCATCATTATACAAAGTACATGTATGAAGACTTGAATTGAGTGTCAACATACCTTATATACAAACAGAGATATGAAAAATTGTGGTATATATGTATATTAAGATTTGTAATACAAAACAAACAAAGTACATGTATAAAGGCATAAATTGGCGTGAACATACTTTATATACAGAGATGAGAAAAATTGTGCTCAGTATCTGTAATAAGAATTTTAATGAATTCCACTGCATTTGTGTATTTAAAAAATAAAATCAATAAAACATTTTTTAAAATAAATAAATAATAAAATGGTCCTCAAAGTGATCTTTCTATTATAGTAATTTTATTGAAAGCATTGTTTTGATAAAATTAACTAATATACAATAGTATTTGACTTTTTTAAGTGTACAATTCAGTTTTCTCTATAAAGTTATTAAATTCTGCAACCATTAGCACTTTCTAATACGTTTCTCATGTCTAATATATATAACATACATACAAATGTATGTATATTATACACATTATATGTAATAGGCACATAATATATATATAATATGTATATGTATGAATTAGCAGTAACTCCTCATTCCTACCTCCCCATTGCAAGTGGAAATCCGTTCTGTCTTTGAATTTGCCCATTTTGGGTAATCATACCATATATTGCCTTTGATATCTGGCTTCCTTTACTTAGCATGAGAATCTCCTTATAATTTATATTTTTGTATCAAAGGTATAACTTCACATCTTGGTTATTATGAAGACAGTGCACATGTTTTTTCAACTTAGTAATTTTACTTCCTTCAGATGTATTCTCAGTGGTGGATTTGCTGGGTCTTTCAAAGATTCCATTTTAAACTGTTAGTCACAACTCTAGACATTACTATATTGGTCATGCTGATTTACATTTTCAACAATAGTGCACAAGGATTGCCTTTTCTTCTCCTTCTCATCAAAACTTCGTATCTTTTCTTATTTTTGATAATAACCATTATAACCAAAATGAGGTGATGTCTCATCATGGTTTTGATTTGTATTTCAATGATGATTAGTACTATGCAACATTTTTTCATTTACCTGTTGGCCATTTATATGTCTTTGTTCCTTTCTTTTTGTCTTTTTGGTGTGACTAACACACTAGGAAAATGCTCTACCACTAGCCCCTGTAATGTCTTATTTTAAGAAATATCTATGTAGGTCTTTTCACCATTTCTAATGAGATATTGCTTATGAAATAATTTGTGTCCCTTATGTGTGTGCTTGTGTGACAACATTATGCTGTTTTGTTTTTATCAGTTCATAGTAGATTTTGAAATTGGATAGTATGATGCCTATAGCTATCTGGGGTTCTTTATCAGCATTTAAAAATATGTTATTTATTTTATATATAAGTGTCTTATCAGGTGCAAGTTTTGGAAATGTTTCCTCACATTCCTTGAGCATCATTTCACCATTTTATACTATCTGTTGAAGCAAATGTTGTTTTAAATTTGAAGAAATTCCATTTTTATCTATCTTTTTCAAATTTGCTGTTGATATTATATTTAAGATGGTACTGTTTAATCCAGGGCCACACAGGGTCACTCCTATTTTCTTGTAAGAATTTTTGCATGATACCTATTATGTCTTTCCTATAACCTACTTTATGTTGGTTGTATTATATTATATTATATTAGTACAGTTTTCTCACAACATTTTTTAAAATGATATTCCCTTCTATTTAATTATTACTCTAGTCAGTTATCAATTGGCTATCAACACATGAATATATTTCTGACTGTAAAGTTTTTACATATTAATCATTAAGCCAGTAACACATTTATGTGATCATAGCAGCTTTAAAATAATTTTCAAGAGAAATAGTATCCACTTTTGTCGCGACCCCTTGCCCGCAAGGAAGACGCAACTCAGGAATCTTCTCTCAGCAGTTTATTCAGGTCCCTTGATATTTATTATTCTTTCTTCTTCTCCCCTTCCCGGATGCCCTCCCAGCCTTAATAAAGCATCCCAAGCCCCAATGCAAAGCTGCCGCGTGGAACTTTCTCACAGGGTGGTGAAAAATCATGTGCCAACTCTCTCAGATAAGGAGTTGTTTGTCACATACCACAGCGGAGCCAGCGCCATCTCGTAATGGCGACCATAGTCTGCAGAAACGGCAGAAGCGGCTCACCACAGTTCCCCCTTTCTGTTTTATTAAAACAATACAGGCGAGAGTAGAGGTCCTATCCCACTGTGCAGAAGTGGCTGCATAGTATGGCTCAGTCCTAAGGAGGGCCCTTCCCCAGATCTGAGGCCATATCAGCCGACGCCTTTTTTCGTGGGGCGGGGCGTGGACGCGTCTAACCCGCATGCAATAGGACATGCTCTCCTTGAGGTCCACGTCAAGGATCACTCAAGTGCAGTGCCTTGCCTCGCATCCTGTATCGTGACGATGGTGGACGAAGGGGGATAGCTGAGGCTGAACTGTGGCTGTATTAATATCAACAAACAAGTTGACAGCACCCTGAAAGAAAGGCACGGACTTTAAGGCGATAGAAAAGCACTAGTGTGGAAACCCATCTGCGTGCAATGGCAGCAAGACCGGCAGAGTGCAAGGGCTTTCCAACACTAAGAGAATAACAAGGAAAGTCATGTCGATCCCAGTGCAATGTTATAATAACTTGGGGTGTAACGACCATGACAAAGGTTTACTGTTTAAGATGCGCAAGCCAGACTTGAGGTGAGTTGCCATTTTCTAAAGCTGCAAGAGCTTGTATGATCATAGCCTTTTCTTGTGCATGGCGAGTTTTAAGGCGACAGAGAAACCACAAACAAAGTATAACACTGAAGCAACACATTGCACCAAAAATGCCTACCCCCACCCACTCTTTGAAGAAGGAAAAAGCAGAAGATATCCAATCGGTGAATTGACCCAAAGTCACTGGTTCAACACGGGTACTATTCAAAACAGCAATCTGAGTTAGTTGAGACTGGATCAAGTTTTCCGCTGTCATGGACCAATTTCCAGCCAAATATTCGCCAATGATGCGGGAGGCATTCCTGGAATCATTAAATCTGACAGAGGTTATACATAAATGTGCACGTTGGTCAACACAACCCAAAAGCACCAAGTCAGCCAATTCTTCTACCTGAGCTTGGAGTAAATCTATCCTTTGGTTGGCAGCTAAAATCCCTGACAAAATATGTTGATTAATTGAATTTTGGGATTCAAGTATGGTGGAAGTTTGTTGAACAACTTGATTAATAGTGGCAGCAGTTTGTACTTGACTGGCCATGGCTACTCCAGCTGTAACTGCTGCAGCAGCAGATACCGCCACAGCTGTCACTATAGCTGCCGTAATTCCAAAATCTCTGCGGACTCTAAGTAGTTCAACAATGGGGAATTTATCTGGGTCCGCAGTGACTGGGATTGGGACAAAGGTTGGAATTTTCATAACCACTGCTACAGTCCAAGAACCATTCCAACACTCAGATAAGAGACAGGTAACACTAGAACAATCCAGCATCCCCGATGAGGTATTATTAGCCAAAAGGAGCAAGAACGGGGATTGGACGCAGACCATTGCAGGAGGCAATGTGGCATTATATAGCAAAGAGTTGAGCGAAACAGATGTGAGCCTATTACCTCGTTCACTTTTCCTAACAGTGCCAGAAACATTAGCCAGCCAGGTTTTGGCTCCTAGCAATTGAGCCAATGCAGAAATATCAGCTGAAGCCCCCTTCTCATTGGAAATCAGCCATTGAAACCAGGACCAACCTACTCCTGTAGAGGAGTTGGCACTATGGTTAAAATTATAAACATACCTCTTAAGAGAGGGGGAAAAGGAGAAACCCTTAGCAACTTGAAGTTTCTCCCAAGAATGATCCTGACAAGGCGTAAATGTTGGGGGGAAACCAAGATTAGGGGTACAGTAAGGAGAGGCCTTGAAATGAGTGGCATTGTAAGTACTATTAGAAGAAGGAGGTACTGGGATTAGTACCTTGGAGATCATAGCCAAGGTAGTTATGTTTAAAGCAGAGCTATTTACAGGGGTCCCTGAACCTGATTGCTTCCCCGAAACTACTTGGCTCAGTACAGCATTAATAATACTCCCTGAGACCTGATTGGACCGCAATGGGTCCTCCCAGTTAGTCAGATTTTTGGTCTTAAGGCTAATGCAATTAGCGTTTCCAAGGCTGAAACAAAAAACTCCTGTGAGATTAACCTGAGATCGATTAAAAATGCTTTCCACGTCCCCTCTAGGAGAGGCACAGGGAGCAGACATCTCACATGAGGTAGAGAAAAGAGTGGGGAGGACACTAGAACTACCATGAACTGGCATCGGCATTGGCCAAGCCCGTGCCACTGCCCACCACTGCATTGGTGTCGTCTGTGCCATCGGCACCAGCACCAGAACCAGAGCACGTAGCAGAGTGAAGATCCTCATCACAGGGTTGCTGTGGTATCTCTTGTTGCTGGTCGGTTGATGTCAAGACTCTTCTTGTCAGGCGTTCAGGGACCCACAACGGCTCCGTGCGATCCTGGGGAAAAACACATACAGATCCTCGTGCCCATGTCAGCACGGGGTCGGGGCCGTTCCATTGGCCTGTAAGAACATCCTTCCACTTAACATAACCAATCACAGAGGGCTGAGGGGACACATGTCTATCAGCCACAGAGCGACCATGAATATCCAAATTTAAAAAATTAATGGTAAAGAGAGCTAAGGACAGGCGTTCTTTAGGAGTGTGTTCAGCTCCTATTCCCCCTTTTTGTTTTTGTAAAGTTTCCTTTAAGGTGCGATGAGCACGCTCAACAATGCCTTGTCCTTGAGGATTGTAAGGCAGACCATGAGTAAGTTGCACTCCCATGGTAGAACAAAAGGATGTAAATTGTCTGCCAGTATAAGCAGGTCCATTATCAGTCTTAAGGGATGCAGGAGCACCCCATGCTGCCCATGCTTCTAGGCAATGAGTGATAACATTACGTGCCTTCTCTCCCGACAAAGCAGAGGCATGAATAACTCCAGAGCACGTATCAACAGAAACATGTACATACTTGAGGTTACCAAAGTCAGGTATGTGCGTCACATCCATTTGCCAGACAACCAATGGTTTTAATCCCCGTGGGTTCACTCCATAAGTAGGGGGATGAAGAAATGTGACACAATGAGGACATTGTAATACTATCTGACGAGCATCCGCTCTTGAAATGGAAAAACGCCTGCGCAGCGTTAAAGCATTAACATGGAAATTTTGGTGAAATAATTTAGCCCCCTCTAAGGAGGAAGCCAAGCATATCAACTGGCCTCTAGTGGCTGAGTCCGCACAGGCATTACCCTGTGATAACGGACCAGGAAGAGAAGTATGAGCCCGTATGTGCATTGGATAAAAAGGAGCAGTGCGGCTACAGATAAGTTGTTGAAGCTGATTAAAATAAGCAGATACATTATGGGCATTACTAATAGCTCCCACGGCCTCCAGGACTTTGAGTGCTTGTACCACATAAATGGAGTCCGAGATAAGATTAAAAGGAAAAGAACACTGTTTAAAAACCTCAATAACAATTTGCAGTTCAACCCATTGTGGATTACCAGGAGCAAATTGATGCTGAACAGGGGGAGAATCATTAATTACATAAGCTCCCATTCCAGACTTGGAACCATCAGTGAAAATATTAACAGCCCCCGGAATTGGATTGGGTGAAGTTACCTTAGGGAAAATGATGGGATGTTCTTTAACAAAATGGAGTAATGGATGGGAAGGGTAATGATTATCAATATCCCCTTGAAACGAGCAACATAGAATAGCCCAGTTGTCTAGAGTAGCACACAAAACATTAAGTTGAGCCTTAGTATAGGGTATAATAAGAGAAGAGGGTGATTGTCCGAAAAATTGAATGCTTTGGTGAATCCCTTTAAGTGCTAACGCTGCAACAGCATCAGGATAGTATTCTAAAGATTTTCCTGGGGATATATGTGGATGGATCCATAGTAAAGGCCCATCTTGCCACAGTACTCCAGTAGGCTGCCGCATAGTGGCAAGCACACATAATTGGAAAGATTTATCACTTTGGAGCCTGTATAGAGTAGCATGTTGTATAGCTTCTTCTACTGTTATAAGGGCCGCTCTAGCCTCTTTGGTGAGGCTACGAGGAGAAGCAAGATCTGGATCACCCTTAAGGGTAGCATACAAAGGCTGGAGCACACCATTAGGAATATGTAAATATCCCCTTATCCAATTAATATCTCCCAACAGTTTTTGAAAATCATTTAGAGTTTGGAGATCTTGAGTTCTTATGGTGATTTTTTGTGGTTTTAGTTTATCATACCCAATTATTGCTCCCAAATACTCAATAGAATTCCCCGTTTGAACCTTTTCAGGTGCAATATGTAGCCCATATTGAGCTAACAGCTTTACTAAGTCTTTATAGGCCTCATTAACTATCTGCTCTAATTTAGCGGCCAATAACACATCATCCATATAATGAATAATCCTGATGGAGGGATACTTATGTCTGAGAGGTGCGAGTGCCTTCCCCACATACATCTGGCACATCGTGGGACTATTAGCCATTCCCTGTGGCAACACTACCCACTCAAACCTAAGATCTGGCTCCTCGTGGTTACACGAGGGAAGGGTGAAAGCAAAACGTTGTGAGTCTTTAGGATGCAAAGGAATAGAAAAGAAACAGTCTTTAATGTCAATAGCAATAATATGCCAGCCCTGAGGAATAGAGGAGAGCAGAGGTAGCCCTCTTTGAATGGGCCCCATAAGTTGCATTTGAGCATTAACTGCTCGTAAATCATGTAGTAGGCGCCACTTTCCTGATTTTTTCCTAATAACAAATATGGGAGTATTCCATGGAGAAGTAGAAGGTTGGATGTGACCCAAGTTTAGTTGTTCTTTAATTAAATTATGGGCCGCTGCCAATTTAACCGAGGGAAGAGGCCACTGAGGCACCCAAACAGGCTCCTCGGTGAGCCATGTTATGGGTATTTGAGCCCCAGTGGCCCCTAGGAAAAACCCAGACCAAATCTGTTAAGCTTTTGATGACCTTGCACAGGATGCCTACACCCCTGTAGGTGTTTTCCCAGTCCTAGACCTGGCCTATACCCCATATTTTGCATAATCTGTTGAGACACCGGAGAATAGTCATTACTAAGAGTAAACCCCATGTCTTTCATCAGATCACGACCCCATAAAGAGATAGGTAAATCAAGTACATAAGGCTGAAAGGTGCCATTGTGTCCTTCTGGGTCCTTCCAAGATAGATGTCTACAGCTGATTTGAGGGGCCTGGGCATATCCCAAACCTCTTAGTGATTGATCTGAGAGCTGCACCGGCCACCCCTTTGACCAGTCCTTTTGTGCTATTATACTACGATCTGCTCCAGTATCTAGCAATCCCAAAATTGATTTGCCTTCTATGGTTAAGGTTAAAGTAGGACGGTCATTCATATCTAAGGACAAATAAACAGAATTCCCTCCAGTGACTCCAATCTCATCACTTGTCCTTGAAAAGGAATCAGCAGGAAAGCGGGTATGCAGACTGGGTAGAATTATCAATTGAGCAATCCGGTCTCCTGGGGAAATGGACACAATACCCCTTGGAGCTTCCACCATAAACTTTACTGATCCTACAGTATCAGGACTAATGACTCCAGGAAAGACATGAAGACCTTGTAATATAGAGGATGCACGTCCAATTAGCAAACCTACAGTGCCAGGTGGTAAAGGTCCTTTGAATTCAGTTTCCACCAATTGGACTCCCATCTTAGGTGTTAGTACGAGTCTGGATGTGGAACAGAGGTCCAATCCCGCGGCACCTGTAGTGGCTCTCCGCGTCTCATGGGATGGCGTAGAGATGGCCATGTCTCGGGTTTGGGTGTGACATTCTCCATTGCCCCATATATTTGTGGGCCCTGAGGTCGGGGGCCCCTTCGGCCGTTTTTTGGCCCAGCTGAAACAGGCTGTCCATAGATGTCCCTCACTGATCTACACTCTTTTGCCCAATGCTTTCCCTTTTTACATTTTGGACACAGCCCCGGTTGACGAAGGCCATTGAAAGGGCCACCGCGAGGGGGTCCAGTAAAATTATCTTTTTTAGGACATTCACGTCTGAAATGACCAGGTTGACCACAATGGAAGCATGTTCCGGCACCAGGACTGCCCCCTTTTGCCATCCGAAGGACAGCAGCTGCAAGACCTGCATTAGTTAAAGGTCCTCCAATCTCTCTACACACTTTCATCCATGCTTCTATGCCCTTATTTTTATAAGGAGTGATTGCTGCTTTACATTCCTTAGTGCACTGCTCAAAAACCAATTGCTTGATAAGGGGCATGGCTCTATCAGGATCCCCAAAAATCTTTCCAGCGGCATCCACCATCCTTGCTACAAAATCTGAAAAGGGTTCTGTAGGGCCTTGTAGAATCTTGGTCAAATTACCAGACACCTCTCCTCTATTTGGAAGCGACTTCCATGCCCGAATGCAAATGTTGTTAATTTGATCATATGCCTCAAGAGGAAATCCTGTCTGTTGATTTGCAAATCTACCCTGCCCTAAGAGCATATCCTTGTCCCAATGGGGATGTCCCGCCGCATGGTTTTGGGCGGCCTGCTCTATTGCGCCCTCTAGCACGAATGCTCTCCAGTCCAGATATTTACCCGGGGAAACGCAAGCCCGAACAAGGCTAGCCCAATCAGAAGGAGTCATACAGTATCTAGATAGATTCTCCACCTGAGTCAGTGTGAAGGCGGCATCCACCCCATAAGTACGCACAGACTCCGCCAGGGTCTTTACAATTTTAAAATCTAAGGGTTCATGGACTCTTCCCCTGTTGTCATCCTGAAAAACTGGATAAGCAAGACCCATCTCAGCGTGAACAGCCCTCCATGTTTGGGCATGGAAAGCTCTCCCCGTAGTGCCCCCACCATACGGCGGTGGATCCGGGGGATCGTTCTTCCTGAGCCCTTGTTTCCTTTTGTTCCCTTCTCCTATAGCTAAACTCCCTAGCTGACAAGACAGCCTCCCGAGCTCTTCCTCCTCATCCTCCTCCTCCTCTGACCCACTTTCGCATGGGGGTGTACGCAGCGTACTGAGATCTGGATACAACCGTCTCCTCCCCCGTGTCATGCTCCGCACACTCCCCTCTTCTCGAGTCACTTCGCTTTCTGCCGTCTCCGACTTTTCCTCATGTAATCGCTCTAAAACCTCCTGTCCTTTAGCAAGTGCTTCCTGGCATCTGCCATCCGTAAGGCAACCACGGACCATTTTCCAAAGGGGTATCACCCCACCCTCTAACATGCCGTGCTCAGATGCAAAATCAAGATCTTTGCCTAATTTATCCCAACTAGGCACAGTAAGGCTGCCCGAAAATGCAAACCACGGTGCAGCGATATCTACCTTTTGTAAAAATCTCTGTAATGTACTATGCTTCACTTCCAGTCCCTTGGAACGTAACAGGCCATCTAGGGCCAGAAGAAGCGGACTTGAAGATGCGGCACCCATGACACAACGACAAAAAAAATACAGACAACAGAAACACACTGACGCAGCAGAAAAAACACAGAAAACAAAAGTGAAAGTAGAAGCAAAAGTACACGGCGCAGCTGCAATAAAATGCAAGGCTTCCTCTTTCATTACAGACAGAGGAGCTGCCCCGCTTTAGTCGCGGATCCCACTTACCTAGGGACTAACCCCGCTTTAATCGCGGATCCCCCTTACCTGGGGACTAACCGGTGCACCACCCCTGACTACTGAGAGTTCTGATTTCCCGGGTCTCGGCACCACTTGTCGCGACCCCTTGCCCGCAAGGAAAACGCAACTCAGGAATCTTCTCTCAGCAGTTTATTCAGGTCCCTTGATATTTATTATTCTTTCTTCTTCTCCCCTTCCCGGATGCCCTCCCAGCCTTAATAAAGCATCCCAAGCCCCAATGCAAAGCTGCCGCGTGGAACTTTCTCACAGGGTGGTGAAAAATCATGTGCCAACTCTCTCAGATAAGGAGTTGTTTGTCACATACCACAGCGGAGCCAGCGCCATCTCGTAATGGCGACCATAGTCTGCAGAAACGGCAGAAGCGGCTCACCACACACTTTCTTTCTTTTCTACATCTATCATTGTTCAACTATTCTGAGTCACTTGCCTGTTAATACATGGTAATACAAATGGCTTCAACAAACCTGTCTTCAAGTTTGCTATTTTTCCCATCTGCTATTAAGCATATCTAACAAATTTATCATTTCACTGATTATACTTATCAATTTTAGAATTTATATTTGATCTTTTTTGATCACTTAATCTCTTCACTGATAAGGTGTGTTTAGTGAAATATGTTATCCTAGTTTCATTTAGTCCTTTTGACATGGCTCACTTTTGAAAAAATATATAGAAAGACATAGATATGTAAGTGTAGATAATCTGAATGAAACATCTTTATTTAGCAAGCCCCACAATTGTATTTGGGGAACAATTTTTATGAGCATTTTCCCTGTGTCTGAATTAGGCCTTCCCATGTTTTTCAGGCCTTGAAAATTTTTGTTAAAAACTGGACATTATATATATATAATATAGTTTAACAATTCTTAAAACCAGATTTTCTACTTCTTTTCCTAAAGATGGTTGTTATTGATAGTTGTTCTTGCTTTGTTGCTATTGTTGCTGTTATTTAGTGACTTTTCTAAATTTGGTAAAGTCTTTATTCTGTGCAGGATACAATCTCTGCTCCATTATCTTGAACATCAACTGATGACAGAAGTTTCCTCATCATCCTTAAAACAATGTCTTCTTGTTTACTCTCAGGAGTTCTATGGATGTTTTGGAGTATACCTTCTCTGTTCATGAAAGTCATTTCCACATATGGCAGAGTATTCATTTCCTGTTTAATCAAATCCTGAAAGTCAGGCATATATGAATAATTTGGCAACGTCTCAGGTCATCTCCAGAAATATGTACAGCATTCCCTGTGGACACAGCTTTTTAGGTTCTTAGGACTATATTCCAACTTTCCAAATTGCCATAGAAACATCTCATTTTCCAGCTATAAATGCTTTTGTTTGCCCTCTTGTTTGTTTTATTATGGAACCATGGTCAACTGTGATGTTAAACTACCACTGTTGGTTATTTTTTTCAGTGCCATAGGAAAATGGTGTTCATACTGAAGGAAGCCAGAATCAGATCAGTTTAGAAAATGCTGGAGAGTGGAATTTCCACAGAACTGCCAGGCAGGTCAATCACTAAAATTTCTTTTGAACTGAGACTTCCGGGGGAGCTCTAATCCTGTCCTGCCTTCTTCAGTGGCAGTGGACTAATTTTTTTTCCCTGCCACTATGATGAGGAGGATGTTTTTTGATGGTCTATTTGTTTGTTT
The DNA here is from genome assembly GCF_047511675.1 of Marmota flaviventris. NCBI lineage: Eukaryota > Metazoa > Chordata > Mammalia > Rodentia > Sciuridae > Marmota > Marmota flaviventris. The sequence continues at coordinate 4,459,159 of NC_092509.1, forward strand.
CTGTTTTCCCCAAGATTTTAATAATGATGAGAATGAGAGAGTGGGAGTGGGGCAATTTAAATAACTGTAATATTTGCTTCTCTTTTCAACATTTAAAATAAATAAATGTACCTTGGAATGCTGTAAATTATTTGTTTATTTTCAGAGCTCTGAGTTTTACTTAACATTTCTTTCCAGCATTCTTGTTTCTTTTAAGTATTAGAATTTTGTGGTTCTTTACATGTGCCATTCTCAAAGTAGTTTTCAATGATTGTGACTAATATTCTTTGCCTCAAATTTAGTGATTCACTTGAACTTATCTTAGGCCTATCAGGGAACTTCCTTGTGAAGTCCAGTTTTAGCAAGAGCTGCCCTAATTTATTCTATCCCAAACCTTTCATTCTTGATATCAGAACATCCTCAATACATTTTAGAGCTCTCCTTTCTCTTCTGTCCCTCAGATAATATGTGATCCTCTGATCTGTCTTCAGAAAAAAAATGATGTTGATTTGGTTCAGCCACTCTGCTTACTATCCATGTTTTCTCATTATTTTCTATCCACATACTCTTCCCTGCTTTTTGACTATAAATTCCCAATGTGCCATGTTGTATTAAGTCCAATCTCTCCTCCACTACAAAATTTATTGCTGTGGTCCTGACACCTATCTCAAAACTTCTCCTCAATCACTGTGAATGAAGTTTTTCTTATGGTACTTTAAAAGTGCAGTTGGATATTTCTGTTTTAATATGCTCATGAAAATATAACATCATGAATGGAAGAGGGTATTTTTGTCTTTTTTTCACTGATTCTCCTCAGTAAATACTGGCTGATATGCAGTGCCTGATATAAACTCAATAAATATTTGTTGAATAATCAGTACATTATTTTTGTTGGTAATCAAAGGACTTAATGTATTTTACTCTTTTTTTTTTTAAATTTTGAGACAGGGTCACAATAATTTACTTAGGACCTTACTAAATTGCTGAGGATGGCTTTGAACTTGCTGTCCTCCTGCCTCAGCCTCCTGAGCCACTAGAATTAGATGCATGTGCCACTGTACCTGGCTGACTCTTCAGAAAAGCTGATAAACAACTTCAACAATTCTATCATATGACTCTGCTCCAGTAATGTTTATTGCTTTGTCTATATTGCTTTATCCACTTATGATTTCACTAAAGTTAGAAATATCCAGTCCCTTCTCAGGTCAATACAGTTAATAAGTAGTTCAATGGAAATTACAATCAAAGAATTGAATCAGGAACCAAGCAGTATGCATGTGGCACATGCCTGTATTCCCAACATTCCAGAGGCAGAAGCAGGAGGATCACAAGTTCAAAGCAATCGATTTAGAACTTAGGAAGACCCTGTGTCAAACATAAAAATACAAAAGCCTGGAAATGTGGCTCAGGGGTCAAGCCCTTCCCGGTTCAATTGCTAGTAAAAAATAAATAAATAAACAAAAATTAAAAAAAAAATAGGAACCAAGTATTTAAACATGACATCTCCTTTTTGCAACTCCATGGATTTAAGAACTTTCAAATGCTGTGTAAAAATATCAACTAGGTAATAGATGTTAAAAGTAAGATAAACATAAGAAATTCCCCAATTAATCTTTAATCTAAGTCTCATTCATTTTGAATATAGAAATAGCAATTCATTACAACTATACCATAGGTCAATATGAAATGACTTCAGGATTCATTGTTAAGAGGAATCTCAAATGTCAATGACTATTTACCTGAGGAGAAGATAAAGTTGCTTCTTGGCTCCTAGAAGCCTGTTCATCTTTATGCTTCTCCATGACATGACTCTGGAGTCCATATTTCCCTTCTAGCTTTCCTTCCTTGAGCTGCTGCCTCAGCACTCCTGGGCCTTTTCTCTCAGTTCTACAGTTTATGCACTAACACTTTCAAATATGCCAAGATATGATGAAATAGGATGTGGCATGATGTGATATGATAAGATAATCTTTATTTATAATCCTTATTTAATTAAAAGAGTTATGTCTCTTCATTTTAAACACATCCATGCCATCCTATTGTCTGCATGTCAAATTCCAATCTATTCTATCATAGAATAACTATCCCAGTATACATTCCTAGTCAAAAGTAATTTTTGTTTATTCATTTTTGCTATTCTCATCAGATATATATCAACTGTTATTTGAGGCTATATGAGACTGAATTTGAGAGCTAAGGCTTTGAAATCTAAAGTTTCAGATTCAAACCCCCTTGTTGACTCACTTTATGTGTGTGAACACTGGCCAGTAGTGTCACTTTTATGACCCTAATTTTTTATCTATAAGAGAGGATAAATCTTATTACTCTGGCAGGGTTATTATAATGATTTAATGAAGAAATGCATATGTTCAGCAGAATCTGAGACACATAAGTTCCTAGTATTTAGCAACTTTTATAATTGATAAATACTATTTTTGATAACTATTATTATCATTCTTATTCAGTTTGATTGTGAAATTTCAAATAACATTCAGTTTGTGGTATGTGTGTATATACCACTCTGTGTTGTGAACTTAGGGAAGACTAGTATTTTATCCTAGGAAATGTTATTTATATATGTCAATTTTCATAGTGTCTGGAACAGTTCAGGGCTCAACACATCACAGCTGATGAAATGAATAAGATAACATCAACTTACTTTTAAGTACATGTGTTTATATCCCAGTATGTAATACAAAAATTTAAGCAAATATTTATAGAGAGTAATAACACACACACACACACACACACACACACACACACACACACATATATATATATATATATATATATATATATATATATATATATATATATTACTCACATCAGTAACTGATTCTGCTGTATACAATCATTTCAGATAAAAGTGACTCATTTGATATTGATAATAATTTCTTTCTAAAATATTAAGACAATCTATAAAATGCAAAATATTAACTCATCTTATTCAGTCAAGTTTAAAAATCAATTCTATACATTGTTTTAGTAAAGTTATTGGGAATTCAATAAAAACAAGGAACTCTTTACAATTAGTTGTTTAAGTAGCATTAGATAAAATGGGTGATTGAAGTAGATATTTTGAATGAGTTTTTGATATTTAATTAAAATCAAATGAAACAATAACATCTCAAATTAAAACAAATAATGATTTAATTCTTCTGTGAGGAATATATTTTGATAGCTTAAAATATCTTCCTGGAATCAAAACTAGCTCTTTTTGATGAATTAGAATAAATGAGAATATACAGAAAAACTTATGACATGATTTTGTTTAATTAAAGCCTCTGGAGAATCCACTTAGTAATAAAGGATTAGCTTATCTGTAACAGAGAATTGGCCACAAATGTAAAAGTTCACAGTGATTACAGTAATGGGATTAGAGTCACATACATGTGAAAGATTTTCCAAGTTTTCAAATATTTTAGATATGCAACAATTCATAAAATCAAAATGGGATACTATATTAGTTTTATATTGCCTGTGAAAAAAAATACCATAAATTCAGTGGCTTGAGGAAACATGAATTTATTTTTTTCATTTTTATAGCAGTCAGAATTCCACACATTGCCAGAAAATCTGTATTTTTTTCTTCTTTGTTTTGTTTTTGTTGTGGGAGGATTGAACCCAGATGCCAGGCATGCTAAACATGTACTCTGTCATTAAGTTACATGGCCAGCCCATCCTCTGTATTCCTTCTGGAGTGTTTAGAGGGAATCAGTGTCAGTTTTCTTGCCTGTTTTGACATTACTTTTGCTCTAATTCCATACTACTGTGGAGTAATGCTTCCTACACTTGTGCCATTTAACACTACGCCTTATAAAACAACACTAAGATTTTCTTTGAATATCCTTTTAATAAGCCCTTAAGGAGAAAAAATAATTTAACTGCTTGACACATTTAGGAAAAACAACAAAGCAGCGTCAGGCTCAATCCAATCTTCACTTTCTGAGAAGAAAAGTCTACACCCTGGCTGTCCTCAGCTGTTCATGATAATCAAGCTAGTGCTCAGAAGTCCAGATCAATGGTTCATCACTAAGAAATCCATTGTACAAAAAACAGATTAGTTATAAAGATATTTTAGGTCCCATATTTGCATCTCTGAGTTCTAAAATTTCAAAATTTGTGTATGACAGAGGGGCAATAGGTGTCACCTGTGGGATCAGAGCATGTAACTGCTAAATGTAGGTTATCAATGATTAGGATGAGAAATGGGATATTTTTCATGATACTACTTTAACAGGAATAAATGTGTTATTAGCCTTCAAACAGCTGAAGAAAATATCAAATTTACAAATTAAAATATATTAATAAATCAGGGTGTTTAGGAACATCCATGCTCGAGCAGTAAACAAATGATCATTACAGGGATCTTGGAATCATACCTCTCATCTCACTGAAATTTTGTATACTTTGCCCAACATGTCCCCAACCCTTCTCTATCCACTCCAGCACCCCACCTGTCTTCTCCCTGCTTCTATGATATCTGCCCATCTTGATCCCACATGAGTTGACATAGTGTATTTGTCTTTCTGTGCCTAGTTTAGTTCACTTATCATATTGTTCTCCAGACTCATCTATTTTTGTGTTGTTGCTGCAAATGATAGAATTCTTCCTCGTTCTCCAGACTCATCTATTTTTGTGTTGTTGCTGCAAATGATAGAATTCTTCCTCTTAATTGATGGAGAGTATACCATTTTACATATAGCCTTTTTTCTGGTTTTCTGCCTCATTCACTCTCTTTTCTTTTTGCAATTTTTTTTTTCCTCTGGCAGTGTTATCAGTGAGATTGTTCCAAGTTATCCTTTTATCTTATTGTTCATATTGTACTTCCCCAGATGACATCTCAACTCTCTCCCTCATTTATGAACTCAGAAACTATCCCCCAAATTGAGACATCTCTATGGAGGCTGATTGTGTTCTCAGTAAACTATTTATAAAATTTTATATGTCATAAATAATCCCAAATTCTCCTCACAAAAAAAACAAAGCTATCCCAAACATGTTTTTATAACACCTTTCTCAGTAAATGTCACCAATGTCCACACAATTGCCAAGACTGAAATGCAAAATAATACTTATTTAAAATGCCAATGCAATATTACTGGGAATACAGGAGTCTATTTGAAATTGTGAAAATAAAGTCATAATGTGAGAGGTATAAATGACCGAAGATTTAAGGAGACAAAAAATAAGTCCATTAAAGATGTAGGGAGATATTCTTGTAAACATGAAGGAAGATGTTTAAATAAAAAGCTAAAGTTGCTAAATGCTGGACTATATCTTGACATAGACATTTTTTTAATGGAAAACAAGAGATTCTTCAATTTTTATACAGACTCTTTCATTTTAATATGTTTTTAATTTCAGGAATGATTTCTTAGATTATGTCATGGATAATTGATTTTGTTCTACTGAACTTTTTCATAAATGACCTTTTTTCATACTAATGGTATCAAATGACCTGGTATTGATAAGTCCCAAGTTACTATTACATCATTGTATAATTAATTATGCAAATTAAAATTATTTTATTTTTATCATTGATATTGTTATCTATATGGATGATTCATATTTCCAAGGGCTTGTTTTTCACTCTGTACTGTATTCAAATATCAGGAATTCTAACTATGACAGTTGCTTTGAGTTTTTATTTGAGTGTCAATATTCTCATTCTTCATTAAGGCAGGCATTGTCTATCTCCACTTTTTTCCTTGGCATACTCACACAATTGGTTTAATGGGTTTTTTGTAGATCTATTTTGACTTCCTTAGAGTTTACTAAAATCCTTAACAGTGATCCCAGGAAGGTAGGCATTTAACCTATTCTCTTCACTGCTTCCTACAATGTCTAACTCTTATTAGTAATTCAGTGAATTTTAGTTAAATATTTAGTAAAAGAAAAAAAATGTTTTTAGTGTTTTTTCTACTTGTGACAGCATTCCTTTCAAATCCCTACTTTCTTTCATTGGAATATTTTCTCAGATTTTTATATTATATTTTTGTCAAATATTATTTTTCTTATTTACTCACCTTTGAATAAAATCCTTTGGTAGGAAAAAATAATTACGATTCCTCTCTATGCATAGGTTTTCTTGTGGAATCTTCTATGTCAAAAGCAGTAGAAGTATTGGTATTAGCAATGTTTATTGTTTGATGGACATTCACCTAGTTTGTACTTCAAGTGTGTCTGGACCCTCTTTCTCCTTAGACATAAGTACTCAGTTGTGATAGAAAATTTAAGAAAACCTATTGTTCCCTTCTGCATACTGATAACAAGAGTTCAAAACTACCTTTACATTTGGATATACATCTTCATTTGTACAAGGTTCTTGAGTGGCTCAACTATTCTTTGATATAATGCACAATTCTCAACATCATTCTCTACCCTGAGTCAAATTCTCAAACTTTCTGAGTGGATATAATACCAAAGTATCAATTTGGGAGGCAGCATATATATAACACCTTGTTTTTGTTGTCATTAGTATAAATCTGTATTTATGATAACATCAAATTTAGATAAAATCTCTTCTCCTCAAGAGTTGTGTTATTCTGGTCAAGGGCAATAAATACAAGGAAAACATATGTTTACATTTACTTCCAAGTATACTAGTAGCTCCTGTTAGTTCATAGTCTTTCCCAAAATTTTAAAAGAAATTTTGTCTTAAATTTTCAGAAAAATTATATTGAGAAATATGAAAAAAAATATAAAAGGCATTGGACATCGTAAACAGGAACAGTACTCATTTCCATTTTTTTGACAATGAATATGATGTTTTTGCATGTATGTGTGTGTATGTATGTGTGTTTGTGTACAATTGATATTACAGAAATTTTTAAGAACTGGGGGAGATGACTGCATACACTGGAACACCATAGAGCACTTAGCCATCTGTTTTCATCACCTTAGCAAAGTCTTTACACTTCTTGATCTATAGCTCACCTCTTCCTTACATTCTTCTTTGATAGAGTCACTTTGCCTTTATTGAGTTATTTGTTCTATCTAACAATACTAAATTGTTGATATTCTTTTAACATGCTTTCAGTTTAATTAAAAAATCATCATGGTATAGGATTAAATGTCTAAAAAATAGTCTATGAAATATCTGTAAAAATCATTAGAATAAATGGGGCAAAAATATCCTTAGCTCTCATTATAGAATTGCTCTTCCAAGAGTAGACTTGTTAGAAACATGACCACAATATAGAAATAAACATTTCCAGATGATGAAATACTGAATATTCCTAAAGTGTGAAGGAATTAAAAGCAATTAAAAGTGAAAAATTATATATCATATTTAATGTGCCAGTTTCCAAAGACAAGTAAAAGTAATAAATTAAAGCATAACTTTTTATTTGTTTTAAGTGTAATCCTGGATTATTCCAAATGGGAAAGCACACATTCATGAATCTAAAACAAATTTACTTTTATATGGATACCTTACAATTGGTAGTAAAATTTATACACAGAATATGTGTGTAGTTTTATAACACACAGCACCTAATGAATTGGCACTACCTACTCCAATAAAAATATTAGCATTATTAAAAGTAGATTAGAAAACCATGAGAAATCACTTTTTTTTTTCAGTCAAAATTATGCTTTATTTACATTTCGATTGACACCTAGATATTAATTGAAAACAAATATAATAAAGTGAACATCATGATTCATTGTAAAATTGAATTCTATTTGAAAATAATCTACTGCTGACAGTTCTATAATATTTAGAATATATAGTACTGTATAACTAAATTTATGATTTCTTTTTTTATAAATCATGTAGAATGATAGTTTAAACATTCACTGTCAGGGAAGGGGATGTGGCTCAAGAGATAGCGCTCTCGCCTGGCATGCTTGCGGCCAGGGTTTGATCCTCAGCACCACATACAAACAAAGATGTTGTGTCCGCCGAAAACTAAAAAAATAAATATTAAAATTTTCTCTCTCTCTCTCTCTCTCTCTCTCTCTCTCTCTCTCTCTCTCTCTCTCTTAAAAAAAAATTCACTGTCTATACTGATATCCACAAAATGATCAATCATCTAGGAGGTTTTGGAAGTACCAGGAGTTTGAAGATTGGATTGATTATTAGCTAGAAAATGGAATAAATTTTTCTCTTAAAGGTGGGTATTTTTAAGACAAATTAGAATATTATTACTACTTCATAATTCTAATTACAAAGTTGCAACTTAATTTAAGTTAAAATATAAACCAATTAAAGATGACTTTACATTATATCATGTTTTAATTCAATGAGTAAGACAATTACCATCTACAATTTTGAAATGTTTCCTTCAAAAGCATTCTAAACATTTCATTTAATAATCTGTTTTGCCATTGTAGGAGATGTAGGATTTACAAATAGATAAGGTTTATCTCACTGTTTTACTGCTTACGATCTTAAGGGGGTTTAACTTTAAATTTCTTAAAGGCAAAAGGTATTTCTCACTGGCATTGATATAAATCTAATGAATATAAGAGCTAGAGAAATAAAAAACAAGTTCATAAGTCTTAAAATTATTTTATAAAAATTATTGCTCAGTTTGTACATTGCTTGCCTTACTTGTACAAGGTTCTGGGTTTGATCCCCAGCACCATAAAAAAATTTAAGATTAAAATTTATATTTCGTAGTAGTATTTAGGTTATAATCATATATTCACTACGAAATACATACTTAATTATTTTCTGTTGAAGGAACTTAAAGATTTATGTATTTAAGTATAATGGAAGCTCAATGCACATTTTTTAATGTAAATACCATTTTAATTCAAAATTAATTGTGTAATTCTCATTTTGAAATTTCATTTTGTGTAGGTTGCCATATTTTTATTTTAAGATAAACAGGAAACAGGTAATAAAAATATTCAAAGAGGTGGGTGGTTTGCCTTAAAAAATAAAATTTGTGTGAAGCTTGGTGACCCAAACTATGCAATACATGGGAGAGTTCTAAATTTAAAGAGTACCAATCCAATTGTTTATAACTGTAAATCATGTAAAAAACATCTGGCAGGATGGTTTTAATTCATTGGAACTGAAAAATTTCTCCTAGAAAACACCTGGCATATGCAGAGAGAGGAATGAGTTCACTATATATAGGGAAAACCTCTTAGAAAAACAAGCAATTGATTTTCATTTAATATTTAATCTTGTTCTTTTGTATAATGGGCAAAGCAACCTTTAGAGATTTGATAGTATTTGGTGTTTACCTCTCTCTATATTATGACATTTCTCAGAGTACAGTTATTAATTTAGTGTTCCTTTATATATTTTACAAGAATTATTCTTATAGCTTTTTAAAGAACTATACAAACATATCTACAGAAAAATCAGACTTTGGAGGTATTCTGATTCCACTGCACAAAAAGCAATAGGCAACTTCTGACATAAAACTAATTCTTCTCACTCTTCACCCTCCCTCAGTTGTCAAAACCACATTTCTCACAGTATTTTCAAGTGTTTTCAGACATAGGATAGGACTTTAAGACATATATGACTACAATGTAAGATATGAAAACAAGCTCAATCTTGAGAATTGCCAAATATAGTGAGAAACAGGTACAAAATAGACAATTTGACTACAGGAGATACTTTAAAAATTAATGTAAATACTTTTTAAATGACTTAGTATTTACTATTGCTTTTTACTTCCTTCTTTTCCTAGTAAAGTTTTAATTCTCATCATGTTTTTTTTAAAGAAATAACCAATTTCTTCAAAAAAAATGCCCTATTTGAATGCAAAAGAAACTCCAAAACTTTTTATTTTTTATGAGGAGAAAATACATTAAGAATACTATATATTGTAATCAAAAAATGTGCCAAGGACCTGAACAGATACTTCTCAGAAGATGATAATATATATATATATATATATATATATATATATATATATATATATATATATATATATATATATATATATATATTCATCATCACTAGCAATTACAAAAATGCAAATAAAAACCACTCTAAGATTTCATCTCACTCCAGTCAGAATGGTAGCTATTATGAAAACAAACAATAATAAGTGTGGGCAAAGATGTGGGGAAAAAGGTACACTCACACACTGCCTGTGGGTCTGTAAATTGGTGCAGCCAATATGGAAAGCAGTATGGAGATTTCTTGGAAATTTGGGAATCGAACTACTATTTGACCCAGATATCCCTCTCCTTGGTCTGTACCCAAAGGAGTTAAAAACAGCATACTACAGGGACACAGACACATCAATGTTTATAGCAGCACAATTCAAAATAGTTAAACTGTGGAACCAATGTAGATGCCCTTCAATAGATGAATGAATAAAAAAATGTGGCATATATACACAATGGAATATTACTCAGTAGTAAAAGAGAATAAAATCATAGCATTTGCAAGTAAATAGATGGAGTTAGAGAAGATAATGCTAAGTGAAGTTAGTCAATTCCAAAAAACCAAATGCTGAATGTTTTCTCTGATATAAGGAAGCTGATTCATAGTGGAGTAGGGAGAGGGAGTATGGGAGGAATTGACAAACTCTAGATAGGGAAGAGGGGTGGGAAGGGAAGGAAGGGGGCATGATGGTGGAATGTGATGGACATTATTATCCAAAGTACATGCATAAAGACAGGAATTGGTGTGAATATACTTTGAATACAACCAGAGATATGAAAAAATTGTGTTCTATGTGTGCAATAAGAATTTTAATGCATTCTGTTGTCATATATAAATAAAAAACAATTAAAAAATTAAAGAAAATAAATCCTGGAAAAATAAGAATATTAGATATTGTGATTTTAAAGAACTAACCTGACAAATATATCATCATTGCTTCTAAAAGTATATAAGAAAAAATTAGTAAATATAAATATTACTAACACTTTTATTCTAATAATGCAAGTTAGTTTTAATGTACACATGGATAAAGCAATATAAAGAAAATTTTCTAGCTTTGCCATTCATGGAACACCAATCATTGTTTCAGGGAGCATGCTTTGCCTCATTCATCCTCAATAAAAGCAACTGCATAAAAGCAATAGCATCAGAATAAATTTAGACATGCAAATATTTGAGCTCAGTATATACTCTTCATTTACGTTTTCTTTTCCTTGATATTAAGATGAAATCTAACATTTCTTAGCAAGTCTTACAAAGACCTTTATGATCAAGACTCTCACCAATAAACTGTGCCAACCAGATGAGCTGGGTTCAAAAGAGCTGGCTGCAACATTTAAGCTAAGAGAATGGTGAGAAATCTTGAAACGCACAAGTAGTTTTCATGTTGAGGATAGGACAGCTCTGTGACCTTAAGGGGTCAGTTTCCATTCTGGAAGGCACTGGAAAGAGAGCATGCACCCGGAACCTCATTATTTTTATAGGGGGACACACAAAGGATATGTGATAAAATGTTCTTCGCTAAATAAGGCAAGGGATATATTTTCAAAGGAGGAGTCTTGCTTCCAGATGTCTTGTGGTCAGCATATTGATAGACATCTTGGCAAGTCACACCCATCTCAGGTGCTGTGTGTGATCACAGGCAGAGTGAGAGGAGAGGCACACTTGCATCCCACAGCCCAATAAGCATGCAATGCCAGACCTGTCCCTTCATATAACTCCAATGCAAATAGCTCACACACAGCTCATGACACAAGACTCTGCTGACCTGTATGAATAGTCAATGTCTTAGCTCAACTCTCCTCAACCTCTTTATAGCTCCTCAAGTCAAACATGTAGCTAACACTACAATTTTCCTTGATGACATTTACAGATTGTGTTAAATTATAAACCATATGGATTAGATTGGAGTACATATTTATTTTGCTCACCAATATATATCTAGCCCATTAATCTAGCAGTTGTCAAAATAATGTATGTATGTGTTTGTGTGTGAGTGTTTTGTGTATCAAATCCAGGACCTTGTATAAGCTAAGCGATCCCTTTACCATAGAGCTATATTTCCATCTGACCCCAAATTGTGTGTGCATAAGTTGATTTCTTTCATAGATATAAAGTTTTTTCAGAGTAAAGTCATACTTTCATATTTTTAAAACTTTTATTCCCAATATGAACATGTCTTCATAATTATAATTATGATTGGGTTATTTATTTTTTGAGTGTTAAGTTTTTTGAATTCTTTGTATATTTTGGAAATTAAAAATAAGCCTTTACATGAATAAATTTAAATTATTGAATTTAATCCAGCACAGTCACAATTGGTACCTTCCCTCAGAGTTCTACACCCATTTTATTATAGAGACTCTTGCAACTAAATCCAATCACAGTACCTGCATGCCTTTGGAGCATAGCTGTCTGTTATTCTGAGATGGTTTCATGCCAGAGTTGTCAAGAGTTGGTCTTCCTTGATTCCTGCTGCAAATGCTGCTGTTTTGAGTTACAATGACTCTGCCGATTTGCTTTGATTGCATTTTGAAGTTTCATTTCAATATAGAAATCAGTTTTCTTATTGTGTTCTTTAGTGTCTGTGAGTGATTGTGTGCTTCACTTTCTGCTCAAATATTTGGTTTATTACTTGGTCACTCTATAACCTGGGTCCTGTTTGACTTGAGTTACAATATTAACAACAGTGTTGATTTTGGCTTATTTATTTTTTTCTCACTCTCATGTGTGTGTGTGTGTGTGTGTGTGTGTGTGTGTGTGTGTGTGTGTGTGTTCATGTGTGTTTCCTTAAAGAATGTTTTATAGACTGAGGGGTGAGATAGCTGGGTCAAATGGTGATTCTATTTCAAGTTTTCTGAGGAATCCTCAGAGTGGTTGTGTGAATTTACAGTCCAATCAGCAATGTATAAGTGAAACTTTCCCCCCACATCCTCAACAATATTTATTGCTTCTTATATTCTTTGTGACTTCCATTCTTATAGAGGTGTGATGAAATCTCAGTTTAGTTTTAATTTCCATTTCTCTAATTGATAAATATGTTGAACATTTTTTCAGATATTTTTTTGACAATTCGTTTTTCTTCTTCTGTGAAGTGCTTATTCAGTTCCTTAGCCCGTTTATTGATTAGGTTATTCATTTTTCTAGTGTTAAGTTTTTTGAGTTGTTTGTATATTTTTGGAAATTAATGCCTTATCTGAGGTACTGGTGGTAAAGATTTTCTCTCATTCTGTAGGATCTCTGTTCACATTCTTTATTGTTTCCTTTGCTCTGAAGAAGTTTTCCAGTTTGATTCTCATTTATTGGTTCTTGATTTTATTTCTTGTGCTTTAGAAGTCTTTGAGGAAATCAGGTCCCAAGCCATCATGTTGAAGTGTTGGGCCTACTTTTTCTTCTAGTAAGTGTAGGGTTTCTGGTCTAATGTCTAGGTCCTTGATCCACTTAGAGTAGAGTTTCATACAGGAGTTCAATTTCATTCTACTACATATGGATTTCCAGTTTTCCCAGGACCATTTGTTGAAGAAGCTATCTTTTCTCCAATGTATTTTTATGGTGCTTTTGTCTACTATGAGATACCTTAGCAAATAGAAATATGTTGGTGTGTCTCTGTGTCTTCTACTCTGTCCCTTTGGTCTTCATGTCTGTTTTGGTGTCAATATCATTCTGTTTTTGTTACTTTAGCTCTGCAGTATAATTTGAGGTCTGGTATTGTGATGTCTCCTGCATCACTTTTCCCATTAGGGATTGCTTTGGCTATTCTGGACCTCATTCTATTTCTGTGAAGAACATCATTGAGATTTTTATCGAAATTACATTAAATATGTATAGCACTTTTGGTAGTATGGCCATTTTGATATTATTAATTCTGCCTATCCAGGAGAATGGGAGACATTTCCATTTTCTGAGGTCTTCTTCATTTTTTTTTCTTCAGTGTTCTGTAGCTTTCAATATTTTTGAATACATGACCAGGGTAAATCTGCATCACATACAACCACAAGAGAGGGATCCTAATAGAATAAGTTACACTTTATGTGTATATAATTTGCCAAAAACATTCTACTGTCATGTATAAGTAAAAATGAATAACAACAACAAAAGAAATAGTGTGCCATATAAAAAATGTCATTAAAGAATAATAGATAATTTAATTTGTAATTTTACTTTAGTATTTAAGAGTCTCTGTCAATGTTTAACTTGAATATAGAGTATTTGCTGATAGTTTATGTTGGTTATATTGAATAATCATTTCAACATGTGTTTGTCATATTCAGTGTTTATTTGTGTGTATAATTCAACACAAAATTATATTTTGATCATTTTAGTTAAGAAAATATTTTATATATGATTCACATTAATATAGTTGAGGTTTCCTGGTAAACTGAAAGCCCCACTGCCATTAAACAGGTTTAAGTTTAATGGCATATGTTAACTTTAAACATATAATGCCTCAATTTGTTTTCAGATGACACTATATATATTAAAGAAAAAATAATGATATATGGTTATTGAACATTAGTGCAGCATTGATGATATTCTCAAATCTACTGTGAAGTCAGGCTCTTATTCAGAGTTGCCAGACTTAGCAAATAGAAATAAATTACAACCAGTTATTTCCCTAATAATATATTCCTGTATTTATTCATACTAAGAGATCACTTATCTAAATTTATATTCATCAAGAAACCCTGTATTTCATCTAGTAATTCTGCAACTGAACAATTTTTATATTTAAATTCAAGAAATTAAACATTGTTAATAATTAAACAAAATAGAGATGATAAACCTTAAATTAAGTATCTAAAATGAAGTATTATTTATAACATATTTTTGTAAATCAAGCATTCATTATACAGTTTTTTTCAGGATGTATAGGGGTTACTTTGCCTTTTATTTTTCTCAAACATGTTTCTAAATGAATGCTTAAAGTAATTATGTATTTTTGACTGATTTTTACTATCACAGATTTTGTTCTTTACTTTCTTGCTGTCAACATTATCTCCTCCATTCTAATCTTGTGTTTTGTTGTTATAAGTATTTTCTATTTCCTAATCAATTTACTTTAATGAATTTTTTGTAAAAAAAAATTATTCTATGGAGTTCAAACATGGTTAGATTACTGGTTTTCCCATTTACTAGTTCAGTGGCTTTGGATATGCCAGTTAATTTATATTGCCACTTCTGCTATGCTAACCATTGTTGAAAACTCTATATAAAAAGTGATTTATAACAATGCACATAAGAAAATAAAAGAATATTGTCAATACCTTTGTAGGTTTTCTTATGTTTTTTTTTTTCATTTTTCCCTATCTTTTTTCCCTAAGTACATATATTTATTCCCAACCTGATTTATTTAATGATTGCTATCATGAGCCTATAGACTCAGGTTTTAGGTTAAATATTTTATTTAAAATATTTTGGGTTAGAACTGTTGAGACATTGTTCAATTTTAAAATTCTTCCACCTAGCTCATCATCTCTCTGGTGCCATGGACTTGGTTTTACAATACTTCTTTTGTGGATCTACAAGCTATTAAAGAATATGCCACTTCACATCAATATCAATATTTTATGACTTATCTTTCCCCCTTACTGTATATGCTACTTTGTTTAATGTAAACTAATTTTTGGGAGTGGGTGAAATGAATTGACATGAAATAATGTTTTAACAATTACAAATAAACAACTGTTTTACAATAAAAAAAAATTATTCTAGATTTTCAACTACTTGTTATTTAAAATCCCTAAAGATACAACCTAAATCAACCACAATCCTGAGTTAGACTAAATGCTTTATTGATTCATGACTTAAGGAATGTTTTAATATTTATTAGTACTTTCATGTAGGAATTTAAATTATAGACTGCATGGTATATATAAAAATTTCTGTGTTTAAATCCTTCAGAAGATATATGAAAGGTTTTAATTTTGAACATCAAATTATTAATATATAAAAATAACATAGCTCTGTATATTCATTTGCTTTCAAAAAGAGGACAGAATTGTAAATACCAGGGGTTAAGGGTAAGAAATGTAGCATAGGAAAAAAAAAAGTAGAAAGAGTTAAGGAAAACACTTTCACATCTCAGTTTAAATATATATATATATAATATATATAAATGTAAAGCCAAATTTTCAAAAATTAAAATTTAATAATAACCTGTTGCTATTAAACATTTTTAAAAATCAAAGTGTATTTATTCAAGAGCAGTTCAGTTTTTAAGAATTTAAACTTTTAAGGTATTCTTAGATAAATTTCAGCCATGATATTCAAGTGTCAAAGCCAATTCAATAATAACAATTATATTTTCCCATTATTCTGTGAGTGCCCAGTTAGTATGGAGCAGGATCTCACCCTGCATTCCATCTTCATTTCCAATTCATGTTTTGCCTTTCCTATAGAACTGTAAGTAAGCAATATCCCTCCAGATTTTTTACTAAACCTGTATGTTCTTGCTTGAAACAGTTTCAAATTTAGGAAAACAGCTAAAATGTTAATAAACAAAACTATATCAAGAGTTCTTATTTTAGGGAATTTTTATTTATTTTTATTTATGTATTTATTTATTTTTTTTTTTACTATCATTACACCATGTTTCTTTTTTTGATTGCCACTCACATTGTTCCTTAAAGGGAAACAGAACACTGCATTGAAGACAATATCTACTAATCCAGTTAGTCCTTCCTCAATTTCAACCCCAATCTGCTCAATGCTGACATTGATCTCGGGCAAAGTGCCCTGCGTCTTCATTTCCTAGTCTTTAAATTTGAATTAGCAGTGCCTATATCTTAAGTCTGATAATACATGAGATATATTTAGTGCCGGGTAGTTTTAATCCTTTATTTCAATTATTGTGGATCAGATTTTTTCTAGTCATGTTTTGTCTCCCTGGCTCTACTACCTAGTTCTTTAGTTTGTAGAAATTCAAAATTTTCTGCATAGTTTTTCTTATTAGGTATTTCTACTTCAATTGTAAGAGGTCTATTTTGCCTTCCTAAATTCTTAGTTTATCTATTTTTCATGCTTCTAATCAGTTACACAAATAAGCCATTCTGTTACAGGGGATTTCTTTAATCCAATACTCATTTTTCTTTGTCACTTTGCAGAAGCAGAAAAACAAAATGATCAGCTATGAAACATGTTTTTGGCGGGTAAAAAACCCTGAATTTGAAAAAGAGCATCTCAGTGTTTATCTCCTTACTGGAAATGTGGGGAGAACTTACAAAACTTTCTCTTCCATATAAAGAACTTCATGGATTAATTCACACACTATATGGCATTATATAAAAACCTTAAGAACAGGAAAACTTTATTAGTTTTTAAATTAAAAAGAATGCTCTGTACTAAGTCAAGCATATCAGTGCTGTGCTAAAATTATTTTTTTTTCCAAAGAGAATTATATATCAGAGATTCTACTGTGTGGTTCTCAATTTTCTTTTTTTGAAAACTTTAATTTGAACAAAATATCTCTATGAATAAGATCTTCAGAATTTACCTGAAAAAAAAAATGCATGGATATGATGGAATATTAAGCCTACTCATAAAACATGTGTACATATTTTCTGTGTCATAAAACTTCATGGAGATAAGTACGGGAACTAGGTAGACATTCATTCAAATATTAATTATTATGTTTGGACATTTTATTTATTTTTTGCCAATCAATCGATGTTGATACTTACTCCTTAAACTTAGTATCAAATCAACCTCCTTAAACTTAGAAACAACATTATG
Organism: Marmota flaviventris; assembly: GCF_047511675.1. Classification (NCBI taxonomy): domain Eukaryota; kingdom Metazoa; phylum Chordata; class Mammalia; order Rodentia; family Sciuridae; genus Marmota; species Marmota flaviventris. The sequence goes on from NC_092509.1 coordinate 4,476,734, forward strand.
ATATATAATATAATATAATATAATATTATATAATATAATTATCTTAATAATAAGAGAGGAAAAAGGAAGCAATACAAAGAATGAAACACTGGTTACAAAAAAAAATAGCATTCTAAATGTAATTTTGAAATGATTGTAAAAGTAGAATTACCAGGAAAAAGAGGCAATGAGCATGAAGACAATTCAGGTTTAAGGCTGCTGTGAAAATAGTGTTCATCACTAATTTTTTTCTTGCATCTTTACTTTTTAAAGTATAAGACTAGACATAGATGGGAAAGATCCAAGATATTAAGGGTGACAAACATTTTTTAATGGTTTCAAATGTTGTTCACCCCTTCTGTTATTTTCAATGTAGAATGCTCATTTCCATTAGTAAGGAAAACTTAGAAGAACTAATCATATTTTTTTATAGTTTTTAAAAGAGGTGAGATTTCCTAAAAAAAAAAAAAATTAAAAATGGTCTAATTCAGGAATCTCAGTACTAGCTACACAGCAAAGGAAATGTAATCAGAATGCCAAAAAGGTACCTGAATACAGAATTCTGTGTTCCCTACAGCACTATTCACACAGCCACAATATGGAATAAAATTAATTGTTCCGAAGAAGATGAATAGATAAAAGAAAATGTACTGTATATATATAAATGAAATGGAATACAACACAGCACTCCCATGAAATGAATTCTTTTATTTGCAAAACTAATGTATGAATCTGGAAGATATATTATTATGTGAAACAATTCAGGCACAGACAAACAAAAACCACACAAGTCACTCACAAGTGGAATCTAAAGAAATGAAAATTATAGAAAAACAGGACAGAATGGTAAATACCAGGGGTTAAGGGTAAAAAAGATAGCTGTAGGAGAAAAAAAAAAGTAGTGGAAGTCAATAGCTAAAATGGTATTAATCAAAAAAATGTGATTAAATAAGCATGGAGGGTGATTAATTTAAAAATTCAGATCAAATAAATGTTTGGATCATTAAAATCATGGTTCCTTCATGTAGAAACCTGGTGGCCTCTGATCCAACATTACCAAATGGTAAATTGATTATTCATTATTACACTCAGTAAAAATTCTAAAATGCTTTGACCAGCTTTCCTATGCACTTTCTGTTTTCCTGCAGACTTTATTGCATGTAGATCCTGGGTCTTGCTCTCTCTCATTCAGCTCCCTCACCCAGTGATACCCCTCTAAACTTGAATCTTATTAAGAAATCTCATCATAGTAGAACCTGCAGCAATTTTTTCTCTATTTGAGTATGGCCATGTCACTCAAAAGTAGGAAAGAACAAAGAAAGCTTCGGAGTTCATTCTTGATTTCTCAAGATCTCTCTCTCATGAACACCACATACTTGCTCCTCCTCAATTTCTCTCCCTCTTTCTCTCTCTTCCCCTCTCTCCCCCCCACCCCTGTGTCTCTCCCTCTTTTCTTCTTACCCTCCACCTGTCCTGATCATATTTGAACAGGACATTTTATACATATGATTCCTAAATCAGGGGCTAGTTTACTCTGTGCTGCCTTAGGCTTGGTAACACCTCCTCCTCAATCTGAAACCCAGAGAAGACAGAGAAAACCAGTTTCTTCTGTATATTTCTCCTCCATTCTGCTATAAATTTAGAAGGGGAGAAGAATTTCCTTTTTCTTTTGCCTGTCTAAATATTTCCATTATGTATAACTTTATGGCACAACCCACCAAACTAAAATAGGAAGACAGCATATTTTAGACAGCATTACCCAAGAATATAACCTAGAATTTTTGCAGCAAAACTTTGAATGTCATTAGCTAAATATTATGTCCAATGTCTATTTTTCTTATATCTGATTCTAATATCTCACTAGGCAAAAGGATAAATTGGTTGAACTAGGGTAAAAGTACTCACATATTTTTAAAAAGCAGTAGAAGAGTACATATTATGTTTTTAATTTTTTTAGCAATTTGCTTATTATTATAGTTATGATGAAAAAATTTCTTCAAAGACCATATACATTTCCACAAGGCAATTGAATCATGATTTATCTAAAAATCATCATAATTTTTCAAATTTAATTTATTTTTAGATTTTGTATGTGCTGTCTCTTTCCAGAAGTTACTGTTAATACCATTGTTAGATAAGCATTTTTTAATGTTTTACCGATATCTGTATAAGGGTGGTTGCATATTTAAACAAATATAATTTAGATAATTGAGATAATCTATGAGAAAAATGCTAGAAGACATCTCAGTATCACTATACTTGTTTTAAAAAGTATTTTTAGTTGGTGATGTACCTTTATTTTTAATTTATTTATATGTGGTGATTAGGACCAAACCCAGTGCCTCAGATATGCTAGGTAAGTCCTCTGCCACTGAGCCACAACCTCAGCCCCACTATATTTTTTTAATATATAGATTTTTCCTCCAAACAACTTTTTGTTTTTCTGCATAAGAGAAATTATCTTTAGTATCCTTATGGCTCATCTAATTCATATCATATTTATATTTAATTTCCATGAAAATTTACCATGATTTATATTTAGAAAAACAAGGGGATTCTTTTTGTAAAAATAATTGATATGTCTTTGAATATGAATACTACTAGTGCTTTATGTTCTTTTTATATAAATTCACTATGAAAATTCCTTATTTGGTGGGATTTCATTGTTGCTAAATGTAGGGCGTGGCTGCCTGCTTCCTGGTCTTGAGGCTGCACATGTAGCTGGGACAGCTCCTGGCGATCAGCCAGGAGGCAGTGCTGTGGGCGGTGACAGAGGAGGCGGACCACCTCAGGATATGTCCAGGACTATTCTGCCCTCGTGGACAGCTTGCGCCTTCCCTTACAGACTATGGGATGGGTGTACACATGAACTTGCTCCACTCCTCTGACCTTTATTCTGATTGGCTCCTGTGCAATATATAAACTGTGTGTACTTCCTTATTAAACAAGATCCTGCTTTGACTGTTCTCCCTGGCATGTCTGATTGTCCTCCCTGGAGGGAGGGCTAGGTGTGTGGGTGGCCAGTGGATCTTTAACTTTCTTGGCTCCTCTTGGTCGGGGTGTGCTTTTCCTGCTTCTCCCGCTGGTCAGGAGGAGACAGGGGCTAAAAACCCCCAACAGCTAAATATTTCATTTAGTTTCTAGTGTAAGAATCTTAATTAGCCCAGTTACTTGCCTCTTTAGTAAATCTACTTTTAGAAAAGTATATTGGGAATCAACTCCTTCTATGGTAAACTAGTAATTCAAATAGAATTATAACTTACTGAAGTGGGAAACATTTCATCACTTCCTATGAAAGATATTTAGGATAAAGCTACCTAAATATCAGTAAAGGGATAAGTTAAATGAAATAAATTCTTGGGGAAACATAAAGCACTTTTTGTCCTATTTCAGTCAGATTTCAATATAATATTAATTTAACTATATGAATAGGACTTAGGAGTTCTTAAGTTAAGAAACTAAGTACACAAAAATAATATATGCAAAGTTCAAGGTAGAGAGTTGGAGCTCATATTTTATCATTATCCCATTTTCCCTTGGGGTTCCAAACTCTGGCAACTATACTAAAATGAGCTAGTAACAGAATTAGGAATGCAGTACAATTTCAACAACTGAACATTCACACAGCTGCTCAATACATAATCATCCTCAATGTGTAGAGAACAAAGTTTAGATGTTAGGCTTAAGGAAGGCCTTGGTTTCATTTGTGAATGCTGATGACTGATGTCCAAAATAACCCTGCATCTTCTTTCCCTTGAGATCCTGAGTTACTGAGTAAGAAGACTGAAAGAAGGAAAGATGCCTTCCCAAATTCTGTCCTCAGAAGCAGAGGGCAAAAGAATTCTATTCATGTGTTCTGATTCCAATACAAAGTGTTCTGGGTCCTGGGTCCTACCTACTAAAGCAACAGGAATAGCAACATTTTCCTATGAACTAAGAAAGGTAACTGTGAGGTACAAGGGAAAAAAGAAGCTGGAAAAGAGTCTTTCTTTTTCACTGTGGCTTCTTCAAGCTATGCAAATCTATTTATATTCCTTTAAATGTAAATTATGCAACCCCTCTAATACAGACTTGTATATGAGAACTACATCGTTTCATCACATCTACTAGGTTCTTGTTGATCATAGTAGTTCCCTGTTATGAAGCTGCTTCCACATACATCATAGTTTTAGTTGAAGATATTACATTATACTACTGAATAAACTTCGATTTGTAAAACCTTCTGTTCATTGTTCACTTTCTTCTTTTAAATGAAAACACATGTACATCTAGTCTATTACCTATTAAATTAAACAAAGCAATACTATTGTCTTAGAAGGATATTGTGAAAATTAGATAATATTTATAACAAAGTTTTATAAACTTTAAAAGGCATAAAAATTTCAACCAGTTTTACTATCCTTGACATTGTGATGAAATGTTTCAATTTGTTTTGGACAACTGCAAATAGGAATCAACTATATTATATATTTGCTTCATAAATAAACAGAGCAGTTAGGAATCTCAAGTTACCATAGTCAGATTCAGTAATGCATGAACATTACTTTGAATTGCTTATACTCTTATGCTTTTTACATAGAATTGGCAGATAATCCTGCCCCCACACATACTGCCTACAGAGGAGAGATTTTGCTACCCTTGTGTTTGTTATAGAATGCTGAAGAATTGAAGGGGAAGAGGCAGAATCTAGTCCTGTGTAGGTAGCCACAAAGCCACCTCTCATCACTGTCTTGAAAGTACCCATCAATTTCAGTGTGTTTGCATAGCTTGCTGAGTTACTTAGGATACTGCAACATTTTAAATGGCTTTTCATCTCCTCTACCTATGTATATTATGCAATGCAGTCCTTTCATCTTCCTTTTCCCCTCTCACACTGCCAGAAGTGTGGCTCCTTTTGTCACCCACGTGGTGAACACTGTTCCAGTTTTCCAGAGGGGGACGGAAGTTTCTCTTAGAGGTGAAGCTGTGGCCATAAAAAGTCCTTCTTCAAAGTAGCATTTAAATGACCTCAAAAATCTTTCACCAGTTTTGCCTTTTTCCTGAATTTTTTGTCCTCTCTGTAAATGTATATTGCAAAAAGAAGAACATTCTAATCCTATTTTTTCTTTTCTTCCTTACCACATACTTCCTGTGTATATAGTACATATTTGGTATATTTGACCAAAAACTCTGTAACTTTAAACCATTGATACATTTATTCTGTATTTCTTTGTTCTTTTTAATTTTTGCTGCAAGTTCTAAGGTGACTTCAATATCTCTGTTGAGCTTGCTGTAGGACTTGGGCTGTTTGCACAGTTGCTGTAATGGAAAGTGCTTGTTGATGTAGTAGAAGGAAAAGAAAAAAAATTGAATTATCAACTTAATATGCTGCCCTAGATATGAAAAAAAAAAAAAAAAAAAAAAAAAAAAAAACCTTCTTAAAATTCTTTAACAGTATAAGTCACATGGCTTGACTCAAATCCAAGACAGTACCTAGAAGGAGAATATAAATTTGCAAGCAGCTCTAAATGCTACCATGGTTCTATCCATTGTATTAAATATGTTTTCATATTTTTCCTTATTAAAGAGTATAATCCTTAAGTAATAATATTTAAACTAAAGAAAACTGAATCAAGTAATTGATTTTGGCATCTTCAAATTCCCCTAAAATTTTAAGTCAATTAAAATGATTAAGTTAGTAAATCAAGCAATTTAAAAATGCAGAGCTTCTCTTTTTTTCCAAAATATTTATTAATTGTTCATTTAGAAAGTACTATACAATTTGGATTTAATAACACTATCATAAAAAGACTGTCCTTGGGCTGGAGTTTTGGCTCAGAGATAGAGAATTTGCCTAGCATGTGTGAGGTCCTGGGTTTGATCAGCAGCAGCACATAAAAATCAATAAAAGTATCGTGTCCTACTACAAGTGAAGAAAAAACGACTGTCCTTGCCATTCAAGAATTTAAATTTTAATGAAGCAAAAAATGTACACAAAATAACATTTAGCCTACAATTCTGTAACCTATGAAGGTTAGGGAAGTTTGCCTGATGGTTACACAGTGGTTAACTCCCACTTCTTTTTGGAATACATCTCTCTTTGTTAATATAGGTTTATTCTTTCATTCTAAAAACCTCCCTGCAGTTCCAAAACTATTGCTTGGTTTCTTTTTCCCTGGTTTTCAAAATTTTCCAAGCTATACTCTTTATCTCCAGACTTCTATGTTCTACTATACATAACTAATAAAAAGTTTTCTATAGGATGTTTGCATAGCTTGGTGAGTTATTTACGATTTTGCAACATTTTTATTGTTGCTTTTCATCTCACCTACCAAGATGTATTGAGACACAGCTCTCTCATCCTGCTCCACTCCGGCATTGCCAGACCTGTGTCCTACTCACTGCCCAACTGTTGAACTCCACCCCAGAGGGGAAATTTTTTTTTTTCCTGTCATAGAGAAAGATTTAAAGCAGCATGGCCCAAATTTTATTCCGGGTTTTCACTCCCAAAATATGTCTTTTGCTGTTGTTCTTCATCTCATTAATAAATATCAGCACTTTGGATATTTAAAAAGACCAAATTTCTTCAAAATCTTCTTTTGCTCCATTTTGTTTCACATCCCATATTTCTCATACAAGACTTCTGCAATTAGCAGCCAAACATTCAATGGAGTGTGACTACTTCTCAAAATGTTTTCACCATTAAAAAAACACTAGTCTAGAAAATCACCATCTCTAATACCATTTGGCACAATATCTATTGGGTTTATAATTCACAATTTTTTCCACCTTCATAATAAGCTTTCTTGTTTCCAAGAAAAAAAAATGAGTGGTGATCATATATACCCAGATTAGTGTCACTCATTTAGATTTAATCTGTTACATGATAACTAGTTATGATTTATAAGAAACTATACTAGAAAAGAAAGTGATATGTTTTATGCTCAGAAAGGTAGAATGTTTAGATTCAATAATTTGTAATGAAAGAATCCTTCTTTTAGGCCCTTGTATTTAAAAATAGATTTTTATTCTTCTTGGGAGCAATATGAACCATAGTTCTAATTATTCCATAATACCACTGATAAAATTTGTCAAAAAATTTTGAGAAGTCTGGTTTCAAGCTTGCTTCTTATGTGGCAACCTAATTTTATAAAAGGAAAATTATCATTATAAAGTAAGAATCAAAATTCTTGTATCAGTAATTGTTCCCTTGTAATCTTCTCAAATAATTAATTCCACTATAGATTTGATACTATCTTTTCTAAGAGATATAACAATAGCTTCACTTTTGAGTATTTTTTCAGAAATGTACTGAAATTTAATAGTTTATATTTGCAATAATAAGAATAGAAATATACACATAAAATTAACTAAATAAAAATGATAGTCAAGGGATGGGGATATAGCTCAGTTGGTAGAGTGCTTGCCTCACATGCACAAGGCCATGAGTTCAATCCCCAGCACCACCACAAATAATAATAATAATAATAATAATAATAATAATAATAATATCATTTAAAACAATAATTTTCCTGCAGTGGTATATTTTAATGAGGAAAGAAATTCTCCTGTATTTCTAAAATAATCATTTAGAATAATTTAAAGTTTCATCATTTCAATAATCACTTTTATTTTTACCATGGTATTTTTGGAGTCCTGAATGCCAAAGCATTCTTTTTACTTTGGGGAATAGTACATATCAAGGAACTCTTATTTCAACACTAAATTGATTAAACCCTTCCAAGCTTCATGTAGTGATTCAATCCCAGGGACACAAATATTAATGGTATATGTATTTTCTGATTGAGTTCTTTGGAGATAAATGTGCGCACCAATTTGGAGTGTCCTAATGACTTCCATGGGAGCTACTGGTTGGCAATTGTCTCCTGATGTATAACTTCTCTCTTCTTGGAATCTGGAGTGTTAAGGTGGTTTCACAGTAGCTCTGTATTTGAGATTTCTTCATAAAATTAAGAAAAAGCTTAAGACTAGAGTCTAGTATTGATAATTCAAGATCATTATTTCTGCCTAAATAAGTTGCATTTTTAAGCACTTTAAGCAAGTTTCAATACATAGAAAATAATGAAAAATGGAGTTCATCCAAATAAATATAACATCTTAAATGCATTAAATTATAAATAAATTAGTTAATATAATTTAATATGTGTAACTATTTTTATTCTTGTCAAGGGTCTACAATGAGCAAAACACATGGTAAAACATTTTTTGTACCAATTCACATAATTCATAAATGAGAATTTTTTCAGATACTTCTTCACATATATTGTCTTGCCTGATTCAGAAAAGAAAGTGTGCATTAATATTGCTAACTAAAAGATCACTGAATATTTCAAAAGTGAAAAAAATAATACTTATATTTTATAATTGAAAATGAAAAATGCACTTATATATTTTGAAAATTTCAATCTGGCAATACACTTCATATTTAGCATTTAACCCTCAGATTTTATAGATAATCTAGTTATACATTGAACTTATTTTTAAATTAAAAAAAAACTGGCAATACAGAGAGAAATATGACATCTCTTAACTAAGTAAAACATTTTTGGAAAGTAAGTGGTTTATTTTTTTCAATGCCATTTAAATTCAACGTGCCAATTTCTCCTAGTACAAAGAATAATACTAAATAGATTAAACTCTTGAGCTTTTCCAACACACACACAAAAATATCTACCCAGAATAAAATTCTGCTCAAGGCTGAAAAATGTGTCTTGTGGGAGGAAAGTACAGTGTAGGTTGCCTCCATTTCTAAAACATGCATTTCTAATGTGCTGCTGAAGGGAAAGATATATCTCCCAGTGGAACATGACACAATTCTCCTCACTCTATTTTATGCTTCTAATCTATTGCCGCATAGATTTTTTCAGAGTGCAAGCACTTTAAAATTCATTATTTCACTAACCTACAATTTGAATAAACTAGAAATGTGCTAAGACTCATCAGAGCATGAATAAATACAAATATAGGAGATTCTCCACAAGTAAGTAAGAAACATACAATGAAGTCTTAGTAATATGGGAAGCTACCAACAGTTAAGTTTTTCATTTTTCAATAAAATAAGGAAATATCCAAAGATAGTTATCTGACCATTATAATTTCAATGGGAAATATACTTCTTATAGGCAAAATCTCCTCTTAAAAAGTAATGGATTGTTAGAAGAAATATTTGGAATACTATTGTGACTTCTACTTTCAGATCCAATATGAAAAGAATTTAAAAGTAGTCACTTCCATCATAAGGATCAATAAAACCTGAATAAACTAAAATTAATTGCCTTTGATTGCCTCAGTAAATTTAAGTTAGAGTAAAAAGAATGCATCAATAAAATGTGAAAGACAAATAAATCTAGATTCCAATGCAAGATCTATTTTTTTTTTTTACCTAGAAGAGATTCACTAGAGCCATAAAACTAGAAACTTGACTTTAACAACAATGACAGCAACAAGCAAAACTTTCTCAGGCCCTAAAAGAGTAGAAATAAGTTTTTCAGGGAGAAGAAAAATGATACAGAGAAGACATTCAGATCTATAATAAAAAGGGAAAAAATAGAGAAGTAACATAATATTTAATTTCTTATTCATATTCAATCTAACACATAACTGTTTGTAAATTACTAGTAATAACAAATCTATTGGGTGATTATATCACATGACATAATTAAGATTGCTGACTGCATTTTCCTAAGTGCCTGGAAGGAGGAACTGAAACACACCTGTACAAGACAATGGTAGTGTATGTGAAAAGCCTTATTGCTATTATTTTAAGATGAAGATAAATTTAGATTAAATGTAAATGCATATTGGAAAATTTGGGGACAAAAACTAAAAAAAATTAAAATGTATACAGATATAAGATGGATATGCTGAAGATGTAATATAAAAATGGATCATAAAAATAATTAAATCGAGGGGGCCTGTGCTTTTTCTGTCTAGCTGTGACCCTCTGAGGCAGCGCGGCTGTGAGGGGATGGCAGATTCGCACGACTAGTGTGTCCATTTAATACAAGAAAATGGAAACTGAATAGCCAGAGGAAACCTTCCCCAACACTGAAACCAGTGGCGAATTTGGTAAGCACCCTGCAGAAAATATGGTAGAGGAGCAAGCGTTTATAAGATCTAGAAACACAGATGAGATGGTTGAATTACGAATTCTGCTTCAGATCAAGAATCTGCGGCAGTGATTGGGAAAGGAAGCAAGAATATTAAGGCTCTCCAGACAGACTACAATGCCAGTGTTTCAGTCCCAGACAGCAGTGGCCCTGAGTGCATATTGAGTATCAGTGCTGATATTGAAACAATTGGAGAAATTCTGAAGAAAATCATCCCTACCTTGGAAGAGGGCCTGCAATTGCCATCACCCACTGCAACCAGCCAGCTCCCACTGGAATCTGATGCTGTGCAATGCTTAAATTACCATTACTATAAAGGAAGAGACTTTGACTGCTAGTTGAGACTGTTGATTCATCAGAGTCTGGTAGGAGGAATTATTGGGGTCAAAGGTGCTAAAATCAAAGAACTTCAAGAGAACACTCAGACCACAATCAAGCTTTTCCAGGAATTCTCCCCTCATTCCACTGACAGAGTCATTCTTTTTTTTAATTAATTAATTAATTTAATTATTTATTTATTTTAATTGGTTGCTCATTCTTATTGGCGGAAAGCTTGATAGGGTGGTAGAGTGCATAAAGATCATCCTTGATCTTATATCTGAGTCTCCCATTAAAGGACATGCATAGCCTTATGATCCTAATTTTTATGATGAAACATATGATTATGGTGGTTTTACAATGATGTTTGATGACTGCTGTGGACGTCCAGTGGGATTTCCCATGTGAGGAAGGGGTGGTTTCGACAGAATGCCACCTGGTAGGGGTGGGCGTCCCATGCCTCCCTCTAGAAGAGACTATGATAATATGAGCCCTCGTGGAGGACTCCCACCCTTTCCTCCTGGTCAAGGTAGCCGGGGTGGGAGCAGAGCTCGGAATCTTCCTCTTTCTCCACCACTACCACCTAGGGGAGGAGATTTAATGGCCTATGACAGAAGAGGAAGACCTGGAGATCCTTACGATGGCATGGTTAGTTTCAGTGCTGATGAAACTTGGGACTCTGCAATAGATACATGGAGCCCATCAGAATGGCAGATGGTTTATGAACCACAGTGTGGCTCTGGATATGATTATTCCTATGCAGGGGTCGTGGCTTATATGGTGATCTTGGTACCTATTATTACAACACAAGTAACTATTCCCAAAGATTTGGCTGGATTTATTATTGGCAAAGGTGGTCAGTGGATTAAGCAAATCCATCATGAGTCCTGAGCCTCAATCAAAATTGATGAGCCTTTAGAAGGATCCATTACAGGAATACAGGACCAGATACAGAATGCACAGTATTTGCTGCAGAACAGTGTGACGCAGTATGCAGATGTTGAAGGACTCTAATGCAAGATTTTTTTTTTCTTTTTTATAGTGTGAAGCAGTATTCTGGAAAGTTTTTCTAAGACTAGTGATATATATAGTTACATATTATACAAACCTTAAAACATAGTTGTCAGAGTAAATTAAAAAAATAAACTGCACCTTATGTTTTTTACAAGAAACCAATTTTTGTGATAAAACTATATTTTTATAAGTTCAAAAGGTAAAGATAAGTAGAAAGACACATCATACTAATAACAATAAAGAAAAAAGTCAGGCTACACGTTCTACCAGGGAAATTCTACCAGGGAGAATTAATCTTTTTCTTAAGGATAATATTAATTATGTAAATAAACTGTAATGCTATGTAAGGAAATACACATGAAAAATCTTGCATCATGCCAATTTGTAAACTAGAAATTCTAAGTATTTTCCATCTCAGAGAACTACATTTATCACCAAGATGTTAATAATAGAGTTTGGGAAAGATATGTTGAACACATTTTTTAGAACTGGAAAGCATTTGGAAGGTAACTAAGAGAAAATCACACAGAATGAAACAAAGGTTGACATTCTTCACTATTACATTACAGCTTGTAGATTATATTGAGTGCATAAGACTGAATCATAACAGAAGATTTTATTAAATAATATTTTATAACTTGGGAAAAATTTTGATCTATTTTATTTGATCTAAATAGCTGAGCATGAATACATGTTGTTTTAAAATTCAATATAATAACTATGTAGTTTATCATCTTTTTTTCATAAGTTTGTATTCTAAAGTGCAAGTTGATTATAATTTGTTCAACTTTTATCTTAATAATAATCAGCATTAGCAATATTTTATAAAGAAAGTAATTGAATCAAATTATCATGAGATATGATACAAAGGAGGAAATTGCTTAATTGTTGATTGATTCAGAAACAGAAAAGCAAGAGGAAATTTAGAAGAAAATGCTACTCTGTAACGCTAAAGAATAAAATATTGTCAACAGCAGTGAAAACTTTTTCTGTTAAGTAAATCAGTAAAGAAAAATAAAGCACCATAAATACTTTAAATACTCCAGATTTGACCATTGGATTATGGATATCATAATTTTGGAACACTTTACACCATAGAGGAGGCACAAGTCTGATTGGGTGTTTTAAAAAATGGTACTCATTAATAGGAGACAAATTATATTCCCTCCATACTCATGGGAGAAGTGTTGCTAGAAACTTGGGAGGAGAAAAATTGGCCAGTATCAAAAGGAACAATTGAGATCTGTGTGTACAACATTACAAAATATTTATATGCTCATAGAAATTATCCAGAAAAGAGAAAAAAGTTGTTGATGTTCCTAGGAGTTGACAAAATTGCTGGAATGATGACTTTTCAAGTTGTTAACAGGATAAGATTTAGTGCAGTTTCCTTAGAGAAACAGAACAGCAGGAAGAAGATATGGTTAAAGAGTCTGGTACATGTTGAATATAGTATTGAATGTGATGGCATTAATTTATATAAGTTCTCTTTGTATTGCTTCAGGTCCTTAGGGAGTAGTAAGAATGCACTGGGAGTGAATGCTGGAGTGGAATTATTAGGCATTTGGTGAGAGAGGCAAAAGTACATGAAGTCATGTTTAAGAAGAGTTAGAAAATAATGCACTGGAAAAATACAGTATGATTGGCAGGGAGAATTAACTTTTGTGGTCATCACTTAATTTAACTACTTTATGTGACCTTTAAAAAGGTTTTTATGATATTCATAAGGGTACATATTCTCTGAGATTTTTTTTTCCTACAAGCAAGTTACAGCTGAGCTGATATAGTGGCAAAGGATCAAAAAGCATAATCTATTTTTAATGGAGTATTTTAAGATGTTTTCAATAATATCCTGTGTTTGACTTTAAGAAAGCAGATGTCTGAATTTAATTCTAAGTCATTGATGTGGAATTCAGATAATTTATTAAAAGGAATAAGATCTCTTTGGTATTTTATAGTCTGCATGTAGCCAATCCAAAAAAATAAAAATCAAGCAATAGAACTCATTTATATACTATGGTTGGTTTATAAACAATGCTTTTCAAAATATCTATATAAACTTCATAGATAATTTGAGAATGTTTTACGATGGAATTTTTTTCTCTGACAAACTTAATAGGGAGTGCATACAAATGGATTCTTATTAAAGGGAAGCCATAAAATTTACATATGGTCTACTTGTTAAACAGGTTAATAACGTCACTCTGTAAACAGTGATGCATTTACATTCCCCTTAATATATTCTTGAAGGCTCATTACATTTTCCATAATGACAGTTTTGACCATAAACAGGGATTGCATTCTTTTCACCATCATTTTATGTTTTAAATAGTATATTTTATTATGTTCCTGGGGAGAAAATTAATTTGAATATTTTTCTTATAGTGTGTATGGGCACTGAAATCTTTCAGTACTTTGTTTGGCTTCTTTAATGTTACCTATTTACATATTTTCCATTTTGTGGTGTTCAGTGTCTTTGGGGTAATAAGTATTCACAGCAGCATTTTTTTTTTATAATGGAAAGTCAAGTTGAAATTTTAAGCAACCATGAATTAGGACTGAGAAAGTTAGTAGCCCTCCTATTGAGATGAGTATTAAAGTTAATTTTTGTATTTCAAAATGTAATCATGTAATCTATCCCAAATTTAATCTTTTCTATATAATGGAATCATAAAAATTTATGCAGAGAGACATAAACTATTTACTTATTTATCATTATTTAGAAATGAGGTGTCTATTTTCAAAATGTAGTTTTAGAAGAATAAGTGCATATGTTTTAAAAAATAATAATGTAATAATGTAATTATTGACTCTGGACTTTTTATGAATCAAAAGAGAGGAAAGCAATTAGGCTAAAGTGGAATAAAAAATTAGACCTTCAAAAGAGAAATGTTTGTAAACCTGAGCAAGTAGGGCAGTTTTCCTTGACAGACTTCTTGGGCTCTCCATATTCTTCTACAGAAAACATTCACAGAAGCAACTATGCCAAGGGAATCAGAAAAAAAAAAAAATTAAAAATCTGCTAAGCAGACTTTGCGAACATATTATTGTTCAACACAGTTTTCTACTGACCCTAACATGGTGTTTCTTTGATACTGTCTTAACTTAGCAAAGCCTGCCATGTTTTTTTTTTGTTTGTTTTTTGTTTTTTTTTAACAATTTTATATACTTTTTTTACAGAATGGTCATTGCTGCTGTAGTTTGGATCTTAACTGTTCCCAAAGGACTGTGTATGTTAAGGGATTAGTTCTCAGGTTGGTGCTATCAGGAGGTGGTGAACTGTTAAGAAGGAGACCTAGAAGAAGGATTTAGATCATTGGAGGCATTCCGTCTTTTTATTTCTCTCTGACCCTAACATGGTGTTTAGAAGAAGATATGTTTAAAGAGTCTGGGGGGTGAGGAGCAACTTGTGTAGATTGATACAGCAGGAGTAGGAGCCGTTTATTGTAGGACAACAGAGGTATTTATACATTCCACACAGCTTATCTAATTAACATAAACTCGATACAACCAATAAGGAATCTCCACACTTCATGGCTCGCTGGCATTACTTCACAAACCACTCCCTCTGGCAAAATGCCAGGCGCCATCCAGACTTGTTTACAGACTCTAACATTTTCCAGGCGCCATCCTGACTTGTTTACAGACCTTAACAGAGTCTGGTACATGTTGAATATAGTATTGAATATGATGGCAGTAAGTAATAGTTTGAATAGTTTGCTTCAGTACATGCTTCCTGCCACAATGGGTTAGCTCTCCACAGACCCAAAGCAACAAGATCAATTGGTCATGGACTGAAACCTTCAAAACTGGGAGCCAAAATAAACATTTTCTTTTTTTTCAGTTTATTTATCTCAGGTATTTGTTAAGACTAACAGAATGATGACTGATATATATGGTTCTGGGTTAGAATCTCAAGTTGTGAATCCTTTGGAGATAAGTGGAAAATGAAAAAGAAACCTGTTGCTATTTTCTGGAAGCAACTAAATATAGAAGTGAATGGATGCAAAGTTTCTTAAAGCTTCCAGGTGGGTCTTTTGGAATTACAGCCTTCAATCTTGTACACTGAGAGCCTTATCTAACACTTGAAAAAATAGAGAAATGTAGAAATGCTGTAACATTGTTTTCATTCCAGAAACAAGATGAGTCTTTCCTGAATCTCTAGCTCTATTATAGCTATTCCACCACGATTTTGGTTTACATTCAGGTTTCTGAATTATACTTATGGACCCAAAATGTAGTGACTGACTCATTTTTAAAAAATTACTTCTACCTGGGGGTGGGGTTGTGGCTCGGCGGTAGAGTGCTCGCCTAGCACATGGGAGGCCCTGTGTTCAATCCTCAGCACCACAGAAAAATAAATCAATCAATAAATAAATAAAATAAAGGTATTGTGTCTAACTACAACTAAAAAATAGAATTAAAAAATTACTTTTACCTCTAGTCATAGAGTCATAAATATAAGAAATTAGTTTAATACCTTTCTTAATTGGGCATGTGAGACAGCAAGCAATATTGCCTTTACTTGATCAGTATCAATTCTTTCCTTGTGAATAGAAACTGTCCCCAACATTCTGCCTTTTCACATTTCATATTCATAAAAATAACAGTCCTTAGAATATCTCTCTATGCTTTAATGGTAATGAAGAAAGACATTAAACTTCTTTCAATTATCTCTTAATCCTTCTATACTTCTATGTTTTTCTGTGTTTTGAAATTAACATAATATCTAAGTCTAACATTACATAACTCATAGATATATTATAGATATGTGTATATTATAGGCTTAAGCAAATAGTTGCTATTTAATGAAGAGTATTCTGGTAAAATTGATTTAAACTTTATTACGTGTAAAAAAATTGGTATTAAATTTTATTTTTTTTAAGTTTTCCTTATTTCTTCTGATATTTATAAAGTAACATGCATTATTTTATTATCAAAAATATAGTAACACAGTCACTTATCACACTGTACCTGTATTTTTAGCCTCTTTTACAAGACATATTATGTCTCTTTAAGGCTGAAACATTTCAGAGCTGATGTACAACCCTCCAGCCCTCTTATCTTCTGTGCACAGATGTGAAAGACCTGGCTAAACTTTGTATTTTAGTCAGCTTTTTCGCTGCTCTGACCAAAAGACCTAACAACAACAATTAGAGGAGGGAAAAAAATTATTCTGGGGCTCATGATTTCAGAGGACTCAGTACATAAAGAGCTAGCTGACTCTATTACCCCTGGCTGGAGATGGGGCAAAACATGTTGGTAGGGTATGGCAGTGGAAAGTGGCTCAGGACATCACACCAGGAAGCAGAGAGCTCTCACCAGTAACCTAGCTCCTCCAGCCACACCCTACCTGCCTACAGTTATCCTTGTTAAGGGATTAATGCATTGCTTAGGTTAAGACTCTGATAACTCATTCATTTTACCTCTAAAATTTCCTGCATTATCTTATACATGAGTTCTTAGAGAATACCTTGTATCTAAATTATAACACTTGGAATCCAAAGTAAAACATATAAAAAATGAAAAGTACAACATTTTAATCTTTATTTCTAATTTTTAGATGCGAAGATAAAGTTAACATTTTTAAAAATTTTTGTGTGTTTGGTTATTTGCTTGCTTTCTTGTTTTGGTATCAGGAATTGATCCCAGGGGTGCTTAAACACTGAGCCACATCCCCATCCTTTCTTTAACTTTTAGTTTTGAGACACAATCTTGCCAATTTGCTAAGGTTTTTGAACCTCCAATCCTCCTGCCTCAACCTTCCAAGCTGCTGGTTTACAGGAATGTGACACTGCAGCCAGCCAAAATTGAATATTTTTATCAATCACATAATGTTTTAAAATGTCTATACATTCTGGAATGGCTAAATTAAGCTAGTTAACGTCTCAACTCACATATTTATCATTTTGTGATGAGAACACGAATTCTATAGTCTTAGATTTTTGAAAAATGAAATATGCTATTATTTACTATAGTCATCGTCTTGTACAAATGATATCTTAAACTTATATATCATATCTAACTGAAAAATTTTAACATTTGTCCAACATCTCCATAACTCCTCCCTGATACCTCTCCAGGATCTAGTACCACAATTTACTCTCTAAATCTGCAGAATCAACTTTTATAGATTGCAAATATAAGTAAATCACATAGTTTGTTTGTCTGTTTGTTTCTGTTTGTCTTTTTTTCAGTTAAATAATGTCATCCGTGTTTCTATATGTTTTCACAAGTGGCAGAATATTGTTTTCTTATGGCTAAATAGAATTTCTTTGTGAATATCTACCACATTGCCTTTATTCATTCATGTACTATTAGGTACTTCAGTAAAGTCAGAATTTTATTTATAAAGGCATTGATATTTCAAGAATTTTGTTGTTGTTGTTGTTGCCACAGAATAGCTTCATCCAAATGAATACAAAAATAGCTTGTAATTAAAATCATGGTAATTCTTTAGAAATTATGAATTGTTAAGGTTTGGCTGTGAGGTGTGCCCAAAAAGTTCATGTGTGAGACAATGAAAGAAGGTTTAGAGGGGAAATGAATGGGTTGTAAAATTTTTAACCCAATCAGTGATTTAATCCCACGATAGGGATTAACTTAGTGGTAACTGAAGTGGTAGAGGGTGGCTAGAGGAGATAAGAAATGGAGTGTGGCTTTGGGTACATATTTGTATCTGGCAAGCTGAGTCTCTCTCTCTCTCTGATTCTTGATCACCATGTGAGCTGCTTTCCTTTGCTACACCCTTCTACCATAATATTTTGACTTACCTCAAAATCTGAGGAATGGAGCCGGCCTTCTATGGACTAAGACCTCTGAAACTGTGAGTCCTCAAATAAACCTTTCCACTTTTACAGTTATTCTAGTTGGGCCTTTCAGTCTGACTAAAATATGAATAAATATGTTTCTGATTTTCAAGTCTCTAGGAGCTTTAAAACATTACAATTTTGCAGTTTGTGGTTTTTTTCCTGTGAAACAATGACTTGTGAAAAATAAAACAAAAACAAAAATCTTTTGATTTAAGTGTTAAAGAAATCTTTATATTAATTGACTGCCACAAAATTAAAAGCCAAATGATAAATTTTAAAGAAGTTTCAACTTAAGTGGGATACAAATGACTTGTATGCAATTAAATTCTTAAAATTGATGTGAAATATGGATGTAATTTAAAAAGACAAAATCAAAAATGGAAATTTTTAAATAAAAGTATATATTATGTATATGTTTGTATTACATATGTTTATTGCTGCACTTTTATTGCAATAAATATAAATGGAATATATTAAGATCTTACATTTATTTAATATCTCTGAAAATATCCAAATTTATCTGCAAATACCAATTCACAAAATATTTTAGTGTAAATTAGTCAGGATTAGAACCTATTGGTCATTTGTTTCTCTCTTCTATCTCTCTGAAGTACCTGGAAATTACAATAGTGCAACAAAATATCTGTAGAAACCTTGGGGGACCAAGTTATGCTGAATTAACAAGCAGCAACAGAATCAGGATTTTAGTTTACTTCCTGACCATGTATAATCCAGGAAAGGAAGGGACCTATTTTTCCTCTCAGTTATGCTACACAATCTTTGACATCTCAATACAATAGTTCATGGTTTATCTTGTTAGAAAATGAGGAGAGAGATGAAGAGACAATCACAGGCAATTAAATGCTATCGCCTGGAAGTAATACAAGTCCCCTGTACCAGAACAAACTAGCTGGAACTAATTGCATGGCCCTGCTCAACAGCCAAAAGGTCAAGACAATACCAGATACTAAAATGGACTAGAACTAAACATCAGAAACCTCCACTGCAAGTACCACTAACACAAGAAAAAGTGTAAAGCATTGTGCAGCATATTTTATTAACACATCAACAACCTTAAATATTTGTTCCCTTTGAGCCAGTCAATTTTCTTCTTTAAGTTATATAAATCAATTGTATAAAATGAGAAATAAAGTATTTAATATTTATTATATGCTAGGTATTCTGATATTTAATTTTATATGTAATTTTATTAATCTATGAACCTATTACTTTCCGTATAGTTAATAGTGAAAGAGACATAAAAAATGAAACTTTTTCAATATTTATTAGGTTAGATAAATTTCAGAATTACAACTTTAATTCAAAAATATTAACTTAAACTTGATGGCCTTAATCCCTATATGTTGCTATGCCAAAATTATGATCAGGGACATTGAAATAGCATTTTTGTTATTGCTAAAATATATTTGGAGACATAAAATAACCTCTCAAAAGACAATGGTAACTAAATTGGGATGTATATGATAAAGCAAAAAGTGATAAATTAACCAAAACATACATTTGAAGCACATTTGATGATTTGGAAAACAGTCTAAAGCAATTTAACAAATAAAATCACAACATACAAAACCAATATTGTTTCTCATTTTAGTCATTTATTTACTCATAAATGCATTCAAAACAAGTATTAATTGTGCATATATTATTTTGCAGGCACTTGTCCTATGCAGTACAGAGCCCTGTAAAGAAAGACCATCAATGTAAAGAGAAGAAATGGGTATCAGCTGATTTTCTTATGAGAGTGAAAAACACTCTGAAAAATCAATACTGTGTCACCTAAATAACTATTATGGTTTAGATATGTAGTGTCCCCCACAAGCTCATATGTGACACTGTACAAGAATGTTCAGAGGCAAAATGATTAGGTTGTGAAAGGTATAAAATAATCAATGGCTTAATCTATTGATATGGATTAACTGGGTGGTGAGCATAAGCAGGTCTGATTTGTCTGGAAGAGGTAGGTCACTGGGGGTGTGCCTTTTGGGTATATATTTTGTCACTGGTAAGGAAAACTCTTTCTGTTTCTTTGTTGAGATGCCTTTGGTTGTTTTCCTCTTCCATGCCCATTCATCTTGATGTGCTGCCTAACTTCATGCCCACAGCAATGGAGTCAGGCATCTATAGACTGAGACCTCTGAAACTGTAAACTGCAAATAAAGTTTTCCTCCTTTACATTTTTCCCCCTCAGATATTTTGGTCACAGTGACAAAAAGCTAACTAAAGGAGAAATTGGTATGGACAAGAAAGGGTTTTCACAGTGGCTAATCTTACCATTAGGTTCAGAAGCTTTTGGAGATTTCTTGGAGTTTGTGGGAGGAATTTTTAGGAGTTTAGAGATGAGAGCTGAAAAATTGAAATGCTGGAAGCAGAGTTAATGGACAATTCTGGTGGGGCCCGAGAAGACCAGAATGACTGTAGGAGTGTAGACAGTTAAAATAGGGCTGATGAGGTTTCAGAGGAGGAGGCTATTGTAAATTAGAATAGAGACATCTGTGTTATGTTCTTGCAAAGAAGTTGTCCATATCTTGCCAATGTCCTAAGAACATTAGTGAGGTTGAATTTAAAGGTGATGGGCTTATTTATCTGGTGAAGAAAATTTTAATTCATCACAGCATTCAGGGCTCTGAGAAATTTGGTGTCAGTTCTAATGCTGGAAGGCATTTGGAGAA
The DNA here is from genome assembly GCF_047511675.1 of Marmota flaviventris. Taxonomy (NCBI): domain Eukaryota; kingdom Metazoa; phylum Chordata; class Mammalia; order Rodentia; family Sciuridae; genus Marmota; species Marmota flaviventris. Next base: position 4,497,656 of record NC_092509.1, read on the forward strand.
AGGGAGACAAGAGACAAGAGAGAGAGAGAGAGCACACCCCCAAACCCTCTATTTATTTAGGGGAAAGATATTTGATAGAAAGTTCCACACAAACAAGGCAAGGAATTGAGTTTCAGAGGGTGGAGTCTTGCTTGCTGATGTTTTGTGGTAAGCAGATTGACTGACATTTGGCAAGTCATGCCCATCTCAGGTGCTGTGTGGGATCACAGGCAGAGCGAGAGAAAAGGCACACATGCATGGAACAGCCCCAAAAGAGCATAAGGCTAGAAAAGTCCTCTCATACACTCAAATGTGTATAGCTCACAACCCATGAAAGGCTCATGACAGATTTGGACTTGAAATTTTGGACAATGCTAAAAATCTTAAGACTATGAATTCTTGGGAATGAAATACATGTGTTTTGCATTATGAGAAAAATGAATGTGAGATTTTGGGAGTCAGGGGCCAAATGTTATTGTTTGGACATGTAGTGTCCCCCAGAATCTTATGTGTGGTACAATGTAACAATGTTCAGAAGCAAAAAAGAATTATGTTTTGAGATGTAACCTAATAAGAAGCTTAATCCACTAATGTGGATTAACTGGGTTGTAAGTGTAGGCAGGTATGTCACAGGAGGTGTGCCTTTGGGGTGTGCATTTTGTCCCTGGTGAGTGGAGCTCTCTCTGCTTCCTTGGTGCAATATCCTGTTGCTTTCCTCTGCTATGCCTTTCCACTATGATGATCCTCCTCATCTCAGGCCCAGAGTAATAGAGTCAGTCATTTGTGGACTGAAAACTCTGAAACGTGAGCTACAAATAATCTCTTCCTCCTGTACATAGTTCTTCTCATGTCTTTTTGTTATAGAAATGAAACAATCCTAGCGTGTGAGAACACAGGGAATAGCATGCTGGGGAAGAAGAAGCAGTGCAGTGATGATTGAAAAAAAAATATCTGTCCATTTCACATATAGAAATAAGGCCTGTTTGGTTAGAGATTGATTACCAAGGGGGTAGATAATGTACAACAAACTAAGAGAGTAAAATAAGACCTAGATCATCAGGGTATATAGACCAAGGTAAGTCATTTTGAATTTATTAATTGACTTATTACAACTATGTAAGCTGGAGATAAAGACAATGGCAGGGTGAAGACATGATTTTGCCTGGAACTCAGCTAAGCTTGAGACATCTTAGTTGCAGAGCAGCTTTAAGACATCAAGCCAAAATGAAAGTAGCAATCACACCTTGTATCACTGTGATGGTATAAATAAGAGGCTGAAGCACAAGAAGTGCCATCCTCACCAGCACTTGCATTTCCTCCAGTGGGATGGCACACAGTGGTAGCATCAGCACAGATGCGAGAGTCAGCTTACCACTGAGGGAGCCCACAAAAAAGGCTATTATTTTTTATGGTTGTAAGGGTCAGAGAGAGGGTGATGACCTTTGAAGAGTAACCCTAAACTGGGAACAAAAATATGCATAAGAAGCACTTGGCTACACTCAGCTCCTGGGACCTGAGTTTCCAACTGAAATTCCTTTCAGATCCTGCAATGTATTAGCTCTACACTAATTATTGTATTGGGATGAGCACTCTGCCATGAGGCCCACCAGATAAAGCATTTGCTTACCTTTTATTAGGCCTGAAAAACCACATAGGGTTTTTGTTCAGAAGTTAGGTTCCTCATATTTATACTTTTAAACTTGTCTCTAGGAGAAATAGTGTGTATATATGTATATTCACAGAATGTTTTTCATTAGTAAGAAAGAAATCTATAGATTACCATCTTTAATCAATGGGATCTTTTTTTTTATTGTTGTGTGTATTAAGACTAAGATATGAACTTTTTATAGATAGGAAGAAAATGTACCCCCAAAATTGCATTATATTTATAAAGAACACAGCCTGAAAGAAGGAAGATGAAGTCAGCAGGAAGAAGAAAGATTTGTAATTGTCCCTGGATCATGAAAGCAAGTCCTAAATGCTGAAAGCAAAAATAGAAAAAAAAATATAATAATTAAAGACAAAAGCAGAGAGGAAATTATGAAAAAATAGAATAATACACTAACACTATAACACTGAAAAGTTTGGGATGTGTTTGAAAAAAATATGGCCTTATTTGATTCAAAATATATAGCATGGTGTTAAATCCTATAAGTGGGAGTAGCTATTGTTTATAGGCAGTGTTAGCATTAATGGAGAGTTATTAAAATTATCAGAAAGAAAATGGCATAATTAAACCTACATGAACTAGGAAAGGGTTCCACTTCATCAGGGTAGCAACTCTGAGTCCATCACATAAATTCAAAGCTGTTGGGCCAAAAGTGTTCAAAAGAAAATGATGATAGACCCCATTAATGTGAATGTCCTTGTGTTCTGGAATGAAAGTTCCTTGGTCATTACCTGTACTTTTTTTCTCTTTGATTATTTTAACTTTCTCCTGGTTTTCATGCAGTTCTTCACACTTCTCTGTTTTGTCTGATCTCTTTCTGCTGCAAATGAGAATGATTCATGTTCAAAGATGTGAGTTCAAATTCAAGTTAAAAAAAAGCAAAAAACTTTAGTCAGTGTGAATTCCCCAGTATTAGGTTACAAGGATTATCCCTACCTACACTCTGCCTTAACATATGAGATTTCACTCTATACAGAAGAACTGAAATCTGGGTGCAAAAATTTGTACCTAACTACAAAGGCAGCTGGTTTCTTCTTTATTAATAATATTTATTCCTAAAATCTATGTAAAAGCTAAGTGGAGATATACATGCTTAGTTTCCCAAAGTAGAAATATCAAGAATAGCATCTAAGATTCAACAAACCAAAATATTCTTTATTGTCTAAATGTATGTGTTATCCCAGCTATTTAAAGACCTTGCCAAATAAAAAGAAGCAGTGGAATTAATGATAATCTATAGAATAAGTTGGAATAAAAACTTCCTGAAGCAGAAGCAATAGTCTAGGCTGAGAAAGAGTTAATGCATATCTGCAATAGGAGGATGGAATTGGAAATCAAAGAGTGGAGACAGATGGGAAAGAGTTTACAGAATGAAAATCTGTGGGATTTAGGAATTAATTGGTTGTGGAGAAGAGGGAATGGTAAACAATTACTGTGAGGTTTCAAATCTAGTTGACTGAGCAAATTGTGGTGTTATCTTTCTCTATAAAGTGCTTATCCATGTTTCTGTGAGACCCAGCTGGTCATGGTTTTTATTATGTTTCCCCAGATTCAGCTGAGTGAGGTTTCACTCAATCAATCCAGTCAATAAACATACACCAACCAGTGATGACACAGAAGAAATAAACTCTACACCTTTCTGCATATATGCAACTATGGTGTGTGGATAAGGTAGAGCACAGTAACAGACTGTATGACTTTTCTGTCCTAAGCAGCATCTTTCTATGGTTAACATGCATCTCCTCATTAAATTCACACAAACTTCAAGCAAACGTGATGAATAGGTTCTATAATATCTCTATTTTTACAGATGAGAAAGGTGATGTTCAGAGAGGTTAAATGATTTTTCCAGAGAGACATAGATTATACCTGGGGTCACAGAGACTCACTTTCAGTCAATCTTGTTCTAGGACCTAACATAATCCCTTACAACCTGGATCTGAAGTGGTTGAACAAAATGGTTATACTTACCATGAATTTGGATCATTTTGAATAAGAAAAAGTTTTCTGTGGAGCTTGGAAACCTGACAGCATATTGCCTAAGACATATGCTGGGAGTTGCTAGTTCTGGAAGAGGATGAACAGGTTTAACTCATCCCTATGACCTGAATAAATTAATCATCTCAAAACCTGGGCAGAACTTGATGGAGAAGGTTTGGGAAATGTGACCGTTTTATTGGATACTGAGTTCTCTGGATGTAAAGACAAAATTAGGTTATGAAACCTGTATTACAAAATGATCCTAAGGTTTCTCTCACACAGGTAAGCCTCACTCAGAATCCTTCATAAGACTTCACCTACTCACAAGAATGTAGGAGAGAAATGCTTAGACGGACTAACTGATCTGAATTTAATAACCAACTACACGAATTGATCATTTACACGAATGAACATGCTAAAAATACTGACTACTACTGCAGAGTTTGAGAGCCTAAACAAATGGTCTCCTGTGAACATTTTACTGTCTCACATTCATTATCCCTGCCCTCTGCGGGCCTTCATCTTTTGTGTAGGCAACCTGTGTGGTTGAGTGGTAACTGCCTCCATCTAAATTCCAGCTGATTAAGAGCTCTAATCACAGTAGTTGCACCTACTTGTCAGTGACAGGTTTAAGAGGAACTTAGTGCAGTGAGACAAAAGATTTTCTACAAAAGTTTGTAATTATTTTATCTAAGAGTAATTCCTGCTCAATTTCTGTAAATGACTTAAGTCTTATCCTGTTTCTCCTGGCCATATTATAACAATGAGGCACTCATAAGAAGAAAGTAACATTTTGGATGCTAATTTGAAGAAAAGCAGGACAGAAAATTTTAGAATATTATTCTGAATTCATGTCTGAATCAGCCTGTCTTGATATCTGTCCCAACTTCGGATACATGCTTGCATGAGTTGATTATTTTTCTTATTACTTAAGCCAGTTCAAGTCCAATTTTCTCTTACATGTAAGTATCTTCAACTGACATGCTGACAATCTGGTTAAACTGAGCAGTTCAGATATGTGCATATAATAGGTCCTGATTGCCAGTTTTATTTTATAAACCATTTGAGACCTTGTCTATTTCAGAGTCATAATAATCTGGATTCACTGACTGCTGTACCTACATTTACAAATTCAGATCCTTTTATAATTTTTGTCACACTGATTATGTCTGACAGACACATAGGTTCAGTAATCAAAAGTTCCTTGTGCATCAGGCCAGTTCATGTCTTAGGAAATCATGTTCAAGGTAGTCACTCTACCTATGTTCTCTCATGCTGCTGTGTTTAGCTGGTGGATAAGTTGGGGACCTGGCCCAGCTGGGACAGCTGGGAATCACTCTTTAAGTGGAAATTCAAGGAGTTTTTTCAAGCCATTATGACACAGAGAAATATTTTAAATGAGAAATTATACAAAATATAAGGCCTCTGAAGAACTAATTTTCCAATTCTCATAATATAGTCAGGCATGGTGGCTCACACATGTAATTCCATTAACCCAAGAAGCTGAGACTCATATCTCAAGTTCAAGTTTAACCTCAGCAACTTAGAAAGACCCCTTCTCAAAACACATAAATAAAAAATAACTGGAATGTAGCTTAGTGTTAATAAGACCCTGGATTCAATCCCTAGTGCCAAAAACAAAAGAAAAAAAATCACATTTCATAATATCACTTCTACTGTATTTTATCTATTATTCAAGCAAGTCAGAGGCCCATCCAAATTCTAAGGGAGTAGAAATAAATCTAGACTTGATTCTTTTCCATGAAAATAAAACTACAATTAATATAGCAGGGGCTTTTCCCATGAATTCTTAAATAAAAATGATTGTTCATGTGAACTATTTAATAAAAATATTGCATGCCTAGTACAAAAGTGCTATCAGTTGCTATTTTGTAGCCACAATTTTTATATAGTGCATTGAATAAGTTATTCCAATAAGTGTTAGGTTGTTTTTCAGAAGTCCTTTGATTTAAAAGTGGAAGGAGGAGATTAGATTCAAGCAGAAGAATATGATCCTCAGTTATACAGTTTTCTTTCACTTCCTACTTTGACCCTAGAAGCATCTGAAATAATGATCAATATGCAAATTTGTACATTCTTATAGTATTTTATATAGTTTATCACACTTTAACTATTTAGAATTAGAATCCTTAAATAAAAAGCTAACTTGTTATTTAAATCTATTTTATGCATACATACTTCATGTTTTCAGAATATCATGTTGGACAAATTATGAATCTTTATATATCTACATAGAAAATTTAGGCTTAACAAGTTCTTGGGCTGGGGATGTGGCTCAAGCAGTAATGTACTCGCCTGGCATGCGTCAGGTGCTGGGTTCCATCCTCAGCACCACATAAAATAAAATAAAGATGTTGGTTCCACCGAAAACTGAAAATAAATACTAAAAACCTCTCTCTCTCTCTCTCTCTCTCTCTCTCTCTCTCTCTCTCTCTCTCTCTCTCTCTCTCTTCCTCCCTCCCTCCTCTCTCTCTCTTTTGAAAAAAATAAGTTCTTTATATTGTAACCTGGATAACTAATACCAGCATCACTATTGGATATTGCTCTTGATTTTGACTTTGTAATAAAACTTAAAATAGAGTAGGAAAAATTTAAATTTATTTTCTATTTTAAAATAATGATAATTTTCACGATTAGATGTTAACTCTAATATTATTTAAATCATCATATGATGTGATAAGATGATTTAAGAAATTCAATTGCATCCTATGTTTCTCCCAGGAATGTCAAAACAAAGCTGAGACTGTTTTATTAAAAGAATAATTAGTATGTGTCAGTAAGGTACTAACTTTTATTTTAATCTCAACTGTTAACATAAAAAAAGCAAAGAAAAAATAGACATATTTAGAAGTTTTATGAAAGACAAGAATGAAGCAATTTTACTCCTTCACAAGATTTATTCTCTTCTTTTTTAAGAGTTGAACTTGGGATAATGTACTTCTCTGTTCCATAAAAGAAACTTCCACTAGAAGTAGTAAAAGAGTAACCCCTGCCTTTCATTATGACCCATCATATCATATCTTGTACATTTAGAGTAGACAGATGAAGTGAAATTTCTACTTTTTCTTCTTATCACAATAAGTCAACTTTAAGATCACCTATATTCTTAGACAAAGGTTTAGTAATTTCCAGTGCTGAAACATTTAATCATTCATTGTGCCTGTAACAAAAAGATAGAACTTATTTCAAAAATAGCAACCTTGTCACTTGGACTGAAGAAAGAAATCCACAATGTTAATAGATCACTGTGACAGTTTTTGTGGTCAGAAATAGGACAGAGGGAAAAAAAAAGGAAAGTACTGCTTCCATTTATCTTTCTTAGTAGTATGGACAGGACAGAGAAAGAAAGGGAGATTCTGAACATGCAGATATTTCACCGTGGTGAAGCACGAGGAAAAAAGTATTCGATTTTATTTAGTGGCTTAATGTTGTGTTAACAGAAAATAGAACTGTTCTTTTTTTTGGTCAACTTTAAAAGACAGTTGACAAAATCCTTTAAAGAATTTTATCATTTGCTCAATTTATTTTTCAGTTAGTATTTATTGAGAACTTGTATTATTGCAAATACTGTGGGCTATCTGGTATTGTTCTAAGAGTGAAAGAAGATGTTATCTCTCAAAGTATTAAAACATTGACAATCAAAACATAAAAGATTGTTAGGGTCTATAAACAAGTCAGGATGGCGCGTGGCATTTTGCCAGAGGGAGTGGTTTGTGAAGAGAGCCATTAAGTGTGGAGATTCCTTATTGGTTGACTGCTGTATCTAGTTTATGTTAATTAAGATAAGCTGTGTGTAAGGGATATATAACCCTCCTGTCCTACAATAAACGGCTCCCACTCCTGCTGTATCAATCTACAGAAGTTGCTCGTCACCCCCCCCTCCCCCCGTTACTTTGCTGCAGCCGGACTGCGGCAAAAGATAAAATTCAAAATATGCTGATTATTTGTGATAAATCTGTACATGTGTATAATCTGTTAAACTGACAGTGCTTTATACATGTTCCACTGACTTCAAATCTAGGTTATTAAATACCTTATAGAGCATGAATTATATATAAAAAATTCACTTAGAATCAAAATAGTGTTTTATTAAACCCTTTTAAATATACTAAAATACTTAACAAGTATTTGTAACTGCTACCTTATAAGATACAAAATATGTGGTGTTTTACTTTCAGAAAATTTATTTAGGTCTTAGTGAATTTCCCTAATGCCAATGAATGCTGAAGATATTTAAAATTGTAGATTGTTATATATAACCACAATTTATTTAGATACTTATTAGATCTGCTATCTTACAATAAGCCTATTAAACCAACACTTATTATTAAATTTCCCTAATGCATCACTTTATTCAAATCTACTCTTTTATTCAGGTCAGTATAAAAGGGTGGGGACAAGATTATTATCTAATAAGTTCTCATTCTTCAGAGGCTTATGCCAGACTGGAGTGGATGTGAGTGGCTCTATCATTCTGGGTTCTTAAGGGTGTTGCCAACCTCACAGCTCCAGTAGGCATTGACCTAATAAATATTCTCTGTGGTGCCCCTGACCCTACAGATCCACTGGCCATTGTAGTAGTGGGGGGTTTTCTACACTGCTCAGAAACCCTTTGATATCTAGATGGAGATAATCATACTTGAACAGATTGTATTTAGCTGATATTTCCTGGTTGTGCCTCTGAAGGACCTGCCCAGGGCAGTCTTGAAGATTTTCAAAATGCCATTGATTCCATTCTTTCATTGAACTGAAGAATTTTATCTGGTCTTGACCTATGCATTCTAATCTCCTCCAATGATTGCAGGATATCATCTGGGAATGCCTTCAATCTTGGTGTTTGCTTCTGAAAATACTTTTAACAATACAGCTAGGGTGAGAAGTTTCCAAATCTATTGATTATAAATTCCATCCTTGATTAATCATTTTTTCCTTATATTTGGCTATTATCAGTCAAAAGAAAACTTGACAGGTACTCAACATTTTGCTTAGAGATTTCTTCTGTGAATTGTCCCATTTCATTATTTCCAAGTTCTAAATTTCACAAATCACTAAGAGACAAACATAATACATCCAAGTCTTTCCTACAGCTTCCAATAGTATATTTTTATCATCTACTTGAGATGTCATCAGAATGGCCTTTAGAGTTCCTAATTCTTCTAGTATTTTGATCACAAATACTTAGTAATAAGATTAAATCTTTCCCCACAGTTCATTTCTTTTTCTGAAACTTCACTAGAAACCCTCTTTGTGCTTCATTCTTGGCATTCACTTCCAAACTCTCAGAATTTCAACCTTTTACATGGTTCCTGTGGGAGGCCATCCTCGAACTTGATTTGAGTTACTTCCCTGGCTGGGTGAGAGGAGCTTAGACACAGCTGTGTCAGAGCTTTCCCCACCCTTCTCCAGGTCTGAGGGCTTGTCCGTGCAGAAGCGTGTCTGGCCACTGCCTGGAAGACTCAATCTTCGCCCCTGACCTTGGGACTCTGCCTCCCTTAACCTTCATTGGATGGGATTTTTCCCTGGAATTTTTTGTTCCCCAATAAAAGTCCACTCCCTGGCGTGTTCTCTCTCACTAGCCTCTTCAGTAAACCTCGCTACCACATTAGGTAGCTGGAGGCTGGAGCTAGGAGAAGCCGTCCTGGAGCTGGTTTTAAAGGTAATTAGAGTCTTGTCTCTTTAATTTAAAACTCCCTAGCATTTTGCTCATGGTTTGAGCCTTCTTTAATGAAGCCAGCGCGGGTCATTGGGCAGAGGTTCAAAAGCTACTATCACATTTTTAGGTATTTTTCTATAGCAGCACTTCGTTTTTTCCAGTAACAATTTCTGTTGCTTTCAATGGATAAAATAAAGTACCATAAACTTGATAATGTATCAGTAATAGAAACTCATTGACTATAGTTCTATAGACTAAAGATCAAAATACAGATTCAGTGGCTAGAGAGGCCACATTCTCTACTTTAAAAATGATAATTTCTGCTAGATGTGGTGGTGCATGCCTGTAATCCCAGCAGCTCTGGGGCTGAGGCAGGAGCATCTCGAGTTCAAAGCCAGCCTTAGCAATGGCAAGGCACTAAGCAACTCAGTGAGACCCGGTCTCTAAATAAAACACAAAATAGGGCTGGGTATGTGGCTCAGTGGTTGAGTGTCCCTGAGCTCAATTCCTGCTACCAAAAAAAAAAAAAAAGTGGATATTTTATTGGTGCATCCTCCATTTGGAAGAAGGAAGCAAGATGGCTTGCTTTGACCTATTTGCAGAGTTCTCATAGTTTAATCAATATCCCCAAATCCCTACTTCTTAATACTATACATGGGGTACTAGGTCCTCAAGCATAAATTTTGAGAGAACACCAACATAGAGAATTTAACACAATTCCAATCTAGTTCTGTACCCTAATTGAAAATCATGGTTTTGATTTTTAAGCAAATGTAGTTTTAATTCCATATTGCCTCATGTCTTTTCTGTAGTTGCTAATATTGAGGCTTTAATACAGATTTCCACCGAGTACACTGATGTTAATTTTAGAAGACAAATTAATGCCATTGACCTCTACCTTCAAGCCCTATAAACATTATGCCAGATGATCACAAGAAGTCCTTTTTTGTAATGTCAACTTGAAGAAAAATACATCTTTCCGTCTATAACAATCAATCTTAGATTCTATACAAGTTATTTTGTCCATTTGGTAATTTCAAGAAATTTACAAAAGAAATTCTGCACTGGGAGAGCTTAGAACTGTTTACAACATTTTTCTCTAAACACCTCTCCAGCCATAATAGAAGGTTGACATATAGCACAAAAGAGTAAAAACATTAAAACATCTCTCAGATCTATGTTAGGCTGTTAAAACAGTGGAGGAATTTAATTTTCTTACTATGAATTCATTAAACTATTGAAAAAATAGTAAAAATACCATAACAAACATGCTCAAGATGCACTGTTATAGACATTCTCCTACTCTGTGCCTCATTCACATTGTGTTGCATGCTCCACAATTTAAATTTGTAATTGAAAAACACATCCCAAAAGAAATTTCATAGCCAGAAAGTTTGAATTAGTGAGTTCTGCCAATTATTCAATGAAGGGTCTTATGTAATCTCCTCCAGAATATATGAGATAACACTGAAAACATGTTTTATGGAAATATTACCTAATGCTAAAACCAAAGTACAAAGAATACTATAGACCAATAGCCCTGATTAATAAAGATGCAAATATCAGGGATGTAACATTTGCAAATGCACTTCAGCATATATATGAATTCAAATTATTACATTCCATAACCAAGTTTAGTGCCAGGGAAGCAGGAAGATTTGATATTTGCAATTGATAAATGCAATGCACATTTATTAACATACTCAAGAAAAAAAGTCACATAGTCATATTAACTGATATGGAAAGACATTTAAAAAATATAACACTGGAGCAAAAATTAACTCAACATGAATCTTGACTTCTATGCTAAATATACAATTGGAAAACTAGCAGAAAAAATTAGAGCGAATCTTAGTTTGTAATCTAAGCAACTAGTCATTTACCTTGCCACCTCAAAACAGTATCCATAAGAGGAAAAATTAACAAATTGGAACTCATCATAATTTAAAACAAATGAACAAATATAAATTCTGATCTGTGAAAGTAACAGTTAAATGTATGAAAAGATGTTACAGACAGTAAGAAAATATTTTAAAATCACATATTAGAAAAAGATCATATTAAAGTATATACTAAACAATCAAAGAATGCAATTAGAAAACAGAAAAGGCATGAAAAGACATGTCTCCATAAAAGAAAGATTATAAATAAAGCACAAGAAGATCCTCAAAATCATTAGCTGGTATAAAAATGCAAATTAAAATGAGAAAAAATGTCATTCATAAATATGAATGAAGAATAAAATGATTAAAATAAACACTAAAAGAGAAAAACATTGGAGTATATGTGGAAAAACTGGATTAATCATGCATTGCTATTAAATAGTAGAATTGTACAGCCCTTCAGAACAATAGGTTAGCAGTTTCTTAAACCTCTAAACATGTAATCATGCCCTTGCATTCTGTGAACCTATCTGAAATAAATTTTTTAAAAAAAGGAAGACACAACGTGACATGTGCATATACAGACTCACACACAACTCTGTCAAGTAAATATTTATGGCTGTTTTATTAATGATAACCAAAATTTGCACAGAATCTAGAAGTACTTCAGTTAGTGAGTGGTTTAAAAAATTGTGGTATAGTCATTTCATATAATATTACTTATTAATAAAAAGGAATATACCATTGATACAGATAACAGACAAGATTAATTGCCACAAATTTGTGAACATAAAAAGAAATTTCTAAAGCCTACATATTGTATGATTACATTAATATGCCATTTCTGAAGAAAACAAAATTGTAATGATGAAGATTTCTTTAGCATTCACAGAGGAAAATGAGAAGATTTGGCAGTAGTTAAATGAAGGGGATATTGAATGACATCTGGGATTTTTGTGATGTAAATTTGAGCCTCTACCACTTTAACAATATCCTGTTTGCAGATTTGTTTCAACATTATCATTGAAAGAAATCTGTTAAAGCAGACTTGAAATCTCCTTATCTATTGCAATAGAATGTGAATCTTCAATTATGTCAAAATAGTAAATTTGATTTAAAATGCAAAAGTTAGATGGCTCCCTTTAATTGTATGAAGTGATGTTCTTTGTCCCCTGTATTTTATTTTGCTTTGAAACCTGCTTTGTTGGATATGAGAGGATCTAATCCTCCTTATTTGGGTTCCATTTGGATAGAATATAATTTTTCATCATTTCATTTTCAGTCTGGATATTTTTGCCTGTGAGTTCAGAATCTTGCAGAAGACATATAGTTGGGTCTGGTTGTCTTGTTTTTTAATCTAATCTTCCAGCCTGGTTTTTAAATTGGAGAGTGGAGACTGCTTACATTAGGTGTAATTATAGAGAGATGTTAATTACATTCTGCCATTTTGATTTATTTATAATCTTTAATTCATTCCTAATTCTCATTTACTTAACTATTCTTCTGGTAAGATTCATCCTTTCCTGAACTGCAATGTTTGTTTTTAGCTTCTTCTGTGCATAAGATATCTTTACTTATTGTCTCTACAATTGACTTAGTATTATGAACTCTTAGTTTATGCTTATTTTAGAAGGATATTTTCTTTAGATTCTAAAGAGCTGTGATGGATATAATAATATTGGTTGACAGATATTTTCTTATTCTATCCTTCTGGATTTTAGAAGTTCTTTTGAGGAAAAAGAAATTCTGGCCAGCTTCTCTCTACACATGACCTGATAATTTTTTCTTGAGACTTTTAAACTTATATTTTTGATTTACATGTTAGGCATATTAATTATAATGTGTCATGGAAAAATCTTACATGGTCTTTTCTATATGGGGCTCTGAATGTCTCAGTGTCTGGATGTATATTCCATTCTCAAAGTTTGGAAAATATTCTGTTATCATTTCCCTGAAAATTTATCAATGCCTATATTTCAGAACATTCTGATTTTAACACTTATTAAATTTGGCCTCTTAATTTTGTCTATAGTTTTTGTATATTCTGATCATGGTTGTTTATTTTTTCTTAATTGATGATGACTTTTCAAAGTTGTATATCTTTTCTTTGTCTTCCAAAGCCTGAAATTCTATCTTTTACATATATAGACTATTTTTATTTGATTCATTGGGTCTTTCATTTCCAGGATTTCTGTTTGGTTCTTTTTCAGAATCTTTCTCTCTAATGAAATAACATCAGTAATTTAAAAAACGTTCCAACAAAACAAACCCAGGACAGATGGATTCTCAGCCCAGTTATACCAGTCTTTAAAAAAGAAGCAATGCCAATATTCACCATATTATTCTATGAAATAGAAAAAGTGGAAGACTTCTGAACTCATTCTATGAAGCTAGTATCATCTTTACACCAAAACCAAATAAAGACGGGAAAGAGAAACAAAAATATAATATCTCTTATAAACATTGATTTAATGATTCATTGTTTAATATAAGCAAATTTTATTGAATCATACAGTAAGAAAATGTGATTCACTACATAAATAAACGTAAGTATGAAAATAAAATGATCATTTCAGTAGGTACAGAAAGACCTTCAAAAAATTTAGCACACATTTATTGTAAAAATACTGAAGAAACCAGGAATAGGAGAAACTTATATTAATATCATAAAGGATATATAAGGCATACCTAAAGCCAAAATCATAATGAATGGGGGAAATTCAAATGCATTTTCTCTAAAAACAGGAACAATACAAAGATACCACTCTCACCACTTCTATTCAATATGTTACTTTAAAATTCAACCAGCACAATTAGGCATAAAAAGGAAATAAATAGGATACCAAGAGGAAGGGAAAAATTGAATTATTAATGTTTGCAGATTATATGATCCTATATTTAAATGGTCAAAAAAATGCAACAGAAGATTTCTAGAATAGATAAACAAATTCAACAAAGCAGCAGATTACACACACTCACACACACACACACACACACACACACACACACACAATGGAGTTTTCTAGAACCATGAAGAAGAACAAAAATACGTAACTTGGAGAAAAATGGATGGAGGTGGAAAAGAACATTATGTTAAGTCAAAACTTAGAGTTGGAGGATGGGAAAGGCAGCGGAGCACAACAGACACTAGTATGGCAATATGTAAATCAATGGATGTGTAACTGATGTGATTCTGCAATATGTGTATGGGGTGAAGGTGGGAGTTCATAACCCACTTGAATCAAAGTGTGGAATATGATATGTCAAGAAATTTGTAATGTTTTGAACAACCCACAATAAAAAATTAAAAAAAAAAAAAACTTAGAGTCAAGGGCTGTATGTTTTCCCTCATATGTGGATACTAAACCAAAAAAGGAAACATAAAAAAATAGTTGCATGAAAATAGAAAGGTTTGGGGAGGGGAAGGAGAAAGGAATGAAAAGTGTGGGTACTGAGAATGAATTTGACCAAATTATCTCATGTGTTTCTATAATCATTTTACAATGAACCACAATATATTGTACAATAATAATATAAGTGAAAACAAAAATAAATTCAATGTGAAAAAATAAAACAATAAAAATCTGAAAATTGTTTTTAATTTAAAGTCATCCATTAGCTATTATATAAAAATTTGATATGTCATCTTAAAAACTACCTAGTAAGATCAGAGATTAATAGAATGAAGATTTTATTTAATATTTATGGTGTTTTTCTCTAGCTATAAAAGATGGGGTAAAATTTCTTTAAATAACAATCTATTGAAAATTATATTTACACTGGTTGTACTAATCTGTAGTCCCATCAACAATGTACACGAGTATATTTTTCCCCACAGTCTTGCCACCATTTATTATCTGTATTATTGATCCTTGTCATGTGACTGGAATAAGGTGGGCTCCTAGTATAGTTTCACTTGGATTTCGCTGATTGTTAAGAGTTAATTGATATTTTTTCATATATTTATTGGCCATTTATATATTTTTTTTGCAAAGTTTCTGTTAGTTCTTTTGCCTGTTTAGTGGTTTGGTTATTTGTGTGTTTTATGTTTTGTTTTGTTTTGGTTTGGTTTGGTTTTGATAATAAGTTATTGGAGTTCTTTGAATATTCCAAATATTAACCCCCTATTGGATAAGTAGCTGGCAAAGATTTTTCTCCCACTTGATGTCTCTCTCTTCACACTCTTAATCATTTCCTTGCTGTGAAGAAGCTTTGTAGTTCAATGGCATCCCACTTATAGCTTCTTGGTTTTACTTCTAGTGCTTTGGAGTTCTTGTTAAGGAAGTCAGTACCAGCACCTATATGATGAAGTGTTGACCCTGTGTTTTTTCCTATGGTTGTAAATTTCTGGACTAATTCCTAGGTCTTTGATCCATTTTGATTTTATCTTTATGAAGGGTGATGGAGAGTGGTCTAGTTTCATTTTTCTACCTATACTTATCCAGTTTTCCCAGCACCATTTGTTTAAAAGGCTGTCTTTTCTTCAAAATATATTTTAAACACCTTTGTCAAATATTACTTGACTATAGACATTTGGAATTGTCTTTGTGTCTTTTATTCTGTTCCTTTGGTCTCCATGTCCATTTTGATGGAAATACCATGCTCTTTTGTTACTAGGGCTCTGTAGTACAATTTCAAATCAGGTACTGTGATGCCTCCTCATACGTGCATAGAATTTAATTTCAATTCATGATCACCCTCCTTGTCCCTCCTCTTTTTCCCTCCCATCTTCTGTCACCTCTCTATTTCTTTCTCTACTAGATTTCATTTTGTTTGTCTGTTTGTATATATTTTATTGGTTCTTTTAACCTATGTGTAAAGATGAAGTTCCCTGTATTTTATTTATATATATATACATCCATTTTTCTTGTTTAGTATTGCTTTGACTATTCTGAGTCTTTTATTCTTCAAGATGAATTTAAGAATCATTTTGTTCTAATACTGTGAAGAATGCCATTGGTATTTTGATAGGGATTGCATTGAATCTGTATATTGCCTTTGCTAGTGTGACCACTTTGACTATATTAATTCTGCCTATCCAAGAACACAGGACGTCTTTTCATCTTCTAAGGTGTTTTTCCAATTTCATTCTTCAGTGGCCTACAATTTCTATTGTAGAGCTCTTGTGTTTCCTTGTTGATTATATTCATTCCCAAGGTTTTTGTTTTTGTGTTTGTTCCTTTGTTGTTGTTGTTGTTTGTTTGTTTTGGTCTTGAGATTATTGGGAATGGATGGTTTTCCTCATTTCTTTCTTGGATGGTTCGCTATTGGCATCCAGAAAAGCTATTGATTTGTGGGTGTTGATCTTGTATCCTGCTACTTTGCTGAACTCATTTATAAGCTCCACAAGTCTTCTGGTATAACCACTCTAGAAAGAAGTGTGGGGATTCCTTAAAAAAGTAGCTTGCAATATAGCAATTTTTTTTAACCAAAATGGTATTTTATTATAGAGATTCATGTAATTTTTTGTTGTTGTTGTACTAGGAATTGAACCCAGGGGCACTTAACTGTCTTTGTGTCTTTTATTTATTATTAACTGAGCCACATCCCCAGCCTTTTTTTTTTATGTTGTATTCTGAGACAGGGTCTCACTAAGATTTTTAGGACCTCACTAAGTTGCTGAGGCTGGTTTTGAAGTTTCTATCCTCCTTAACCTCAGGAGTCATTGGGATTGTAGGTGTGGGCCACCATGTTGGCCATAAATTTAAAAACACTGGTTCATGTAGAAATGATTCCCTGGTCATCTTTTTAAAATTAAACTTTACTGAATGATAAAATGTAAATTTGTAAAATTCCAATTTATAAGAGATTTTAAAACTTATTGTAAACAGATATTCATATAATCCTTAAATTTTATTGAGGATTTGGTAAGTTATTCTTTAAAGGTGGTTCCTAATATTATATAAACACCAAACCCCTGAAAGTGCCATTAAGATGCATGCAACCCACCTGAGCTACTGTTGCATGGTGAAATTTCCCCTTCCCCATGCACAGCTGCAGAGCCTCTTCACAGTTTCATTTTCAAAGGTCTGCTAGTGTATCTGTTAATATTTCCCTTGAAGTAAGCAATGCATTTCTTTTTTTTTTTTTTTTTTTTTTTTTTTTTTTTTTTTTTTTTTTTTTTTTTTTGGTGTCCTCAGCCAGTGTTAACAGTGGTATTCTATTATTTGGGGATTATCTCTTTTGAGATGACATTTTGGGTTCATACTATTTCCAGAGTCACAGGCTTTTCTCCATCATCAGTGGAGACACCATTGCTTCAAAAATGTGGTTATGTCTCTCAGTCTCACAGCTAGCCATGCTGTTAGATATTTCAAATGGATACTTCATTTCATACACAATCCAGGGAAAAATCTTCAAGTGGTCCCATTGGAGCACACTCACTTACTACAAGGAGAGGAAAATTCTTTGCCACTTTTGTGTGGAGGCTGCATTCTCCAAACTGGTTCCCTCCATTGTTCTTGGCAAGTCTTTTCTCACAGAGCCTAGCTATGCCGGGTGAGCTTTAAAACTGTCCCCCCTTCCCATAGTGGGCACGATATGTTGTGGACTGTGTCCTTGAGGATTTACAAAGCACCATGTTAAACCATCATAGGGCCTCAGACAATATCCAGACCAAAAACAAAACAAAAAAAAGTTCTTGTAAACCAGCTGTTACATTTGTTCTTAAGAAGATATTTTTAGAATATTATACAGTGCAATTTCAAAGTTATTTACTCAAAATAGCAAAATAAATATTAAAATGAATATAATCCATCTTTAAAATTCTTGTTGTGAAAGATGATATCAGCTTTTGGCTTTCACCATCTGTCACAGGACTGAACATGCATTACAGATATAATGACTATTATTTTTTATAATACAGTTTCTTGTACCTGTTTTTTTTTCCCCCCAATCAGTTTGGGTAGGAAGCTTTTGAGTAAAGAAGTTAAAACATGAGCATTTCTTTGTGAATTGTTAATCTTTAATGTTGTTTTCACTTTGTTTTATTTTTCTGGAGGGGTGAGCAACCCAAAGGCATTAGTGGAGTTTGGAGATTAGTCTGATATTTCATGGAGTTGCAAAGAGCAATAATTTGTACAGAGCAAGATGAGAGGTGATAAAGAAAATAGGTTATTTTTAAGTGACCTCTAAACACTCCCACTATGTCCCATTGAAATGATTAAATCAGTGTTTCTGTCAGAAGGTTTGGTGTGCAAGGAGATTTCTAGATCATCTTGGAATTCTTTTTTAAGATCTGAGAATATTATAAGTTTTAAAATAAAATATACATGGATTCTAGCTTTTGCAAAATGTTATTGATCTATCTGAAAGAAACATTTATGAGTCATATCCCTATAAATGTTTTAAGGAAACATGAATTTTCTATAAATACACTTAGCATAAAATAAAAAGGTTCAATTAGAGAAAATATAAGAAATCTGTTTCAGAAATCTAAGATAAATGCATATTAATTCTTAATATTTAATATGAGTAAAATAAATTAGGTAGAAATGGCAAGTTAAAACAAGTCAATATAAGAAAATATCTGCTTTCTGAATATGACAATTAATGAAACTGTGTTGCATAGTCATATATTATTAAAGCAAATTCCCCCAAAGTTATGCCATCTGACCTAATTATCTTGTTTGCTCTGAGACTTGATTAATTTGAAAATTCAGAATTCTCCTTTTAAAAACAGACATAGCAACAGTAGCTCTTTCGTTGGTTTGTTCTAGTAAATGAGGTAATCTATTTTGGAACTCGGGATGGAGATCATCAAATCATCCAAAACTGTGGGCATGGCAATAGTAGTTATGGCCATGATGAAGACAATTACTTCTAGCTTTTAAAATGTTAATCTTGAATTTATGTTTAAAAACACAATGATTAAAAAACAGAAGATAAACAAATTCTGAACCCAAAATACATGTTATGTTGATCCAATAGCCTTCATTCCACACAAGGTCACATTATTTTTATAATGGCCTATTTGAACACAAGTATGATGAAACAAAAGTGAATGCTGTTACTTATTGGTGCCAAATCAGCATATTTTGAACTTCTATAGTTAAGTGGATATTTGGAGTGAATTCCCAGTAAACGTTAAAAAAACTATTTGTCACTAAATGTCATTTACTGCACTCCAGCCAATAGTCATTTACTGTACTCCAGCCAGTATTCTGCATCTATTCTAATATTACATTTAGGCTCCACAAAGTGTCCCTATCTATGCTGAGAAAGGACTTGGATAAGTTTTTAAATATGCACAATAATGCAACCTTATTTAGTGAAAAAATTTAAAAGATAAAATGTTAAATAATAATCTCTTATCTATTAGACCATCTTAAGGAATCAATATATCATCCTAAATGCTAAGTCAAGAATGTAATGCTCTGTTTCTAGCTTTGAAGAACCAGGGTATGTTAACAAGACTTCCTATGGAGATTATTTCAAATCATAGAAATAATTTGTATTGACTTTGTCACTTTATAAAAATTATATATATAGTCTCTCTATATATGTCACATTATAGAATTATATAAATATATATGTGTGTGTGTGTATATATATATATACATATATGTATATATACCTATGTTTGCTAACAGTACTAGAAGCATAGACAAATTATTCAACTCAAATCTGTTTTCTAGAAAATACACAAAGACACATATTTCTCATTTCAGAAACTGGTGTGATCCCTCTTACTCCTTCATAGCAGCACTCAGCATTGAAAGAAGGTAGACTTCTCTTTATTGGAGAAGTCTCTCAGAGTCTATGGAGACAATTTAAAGTGAATTGCAATGATTGGTTGACCAGAGGTCTTCTCACCATCTTCTATTACACACAATCAATATTAGGGGTGAATATTGTTCCCATTTTTTATTCTTTCTTATTAAGTGATACTATGAGTTCTGACACATATTTTATTCACTTATTAACAATCAACTATATAATCAGTGTACCCTCACTACTTCTCAATGCATGTTTTCAATCTATTGTAAGAAATAAGTTTAACCTAAAATAGCTTGAGTGTATTTTTTTGTGCTAAATAAATCAAAGCAGCATGCTTAGTCTAATATATTTGAATTATTATTCTGTTATGTCATTCATACTTTTTAAATAAGTATTTCCAATGATGTTACTTGCACTGATATTACCACTGGATTAAGGAATTTTCTGTGGTTTATATCTCACCTAATTTTTCTCTATATACAATAATACTCCTTGATATTTCAAATGGTTTGATTAATTTCTTATAAGGCATTTTCTTAAGCCTATGTTTACTAGAAATATTAGAAGCATAGACAAACTATTTCCATCAAATCTAGTTTCTAGATATGCACAATTTATATGTATTTTTATATTTTAGGTATTTTTCTCAAATCATCACACTTATCATTTTGTTTTCTAGATTGATGTAGGTTCACAATTATTCATTCATGCACACAATGTCTTCAATTCCTTTTTTCTGTAATAGGAACCTCAACCAAAACATTTGTATGAATTTTGATTTTAGTGTACAACTGTAAATACTGTCCTAATTTTTGAAAAGTAAAATATAATTATAAGCTAAAATTATCCATGACCTATAAATACTCTGAATATCATATAATATAACATATTATTAAAAAAGAATAGGAATATATCATTTTAATACATAGAAAATAATAGGAGGCTGAAAAAGGAAATGTCACTGTAGGAAAAAAATAGCAATGAACAGAAATTTTTAAATGTAAAACTCAATAGAAAAATAAATATACAAAGATGTATAAAATCACTAATAAAAATAAACTGTAATTGAATAGCATGAACAAGACCCTGGATTCAACTTCCATAATTGCAAAAAATTAAAAAAGTAAAACTACAAATTATAATATAAATTCAAATATTTATCAATGTACTGCACTGGATTTAAAAAAAAAATTGCAGTAATTATCACTCACATCATAGTATTACTTTTTAAAGTTGAAAAGACTTAAAGACTATTTGCTAATAAAAAGCCATATATAGATCTGAAAAAGATGGCCGCTGCGTACGGGGGTTGCTGAAGTGCTGAGCGTGGTGCTCAAAGCAGCGGCTTTAATAGAGATTTCTGTTAGAGCTCATTTCACCGTTAATCTGTAGCGGACCACTTTGCCAAGGAGCAGGAAGAACAAAGAAATCGAAAAAGAGACGCTTGGCTGCCCAGAGCCGTGGGCGCTTTGCTCCCATCTGCTTCCTCTTTCGCTTCGCTCCGGGCGGAGAAGCTGAATGTGTAATCAGCAGTGGATTGTAAGTACCCGAGGCAAAGAAAGCTCAGTGCGCCCCGCCTTTTTTTTTTTTTTTTTTGAATACTTTTTATACAGGGAGAGTTTGTGGATTGGGTTTGTTGGCGGGGCTGTGGCTTCTGTGCCGAAAATCCACTCCGCGGGAGCCGCCATTTGCTTTCTGCTTGCTGTCTTGATGGCTCTGTATACACTGTCCGGCAGCCGCACCTAGAGGTTGGAGCTGGGCTGCGTGCCGAGCCCTGTCCTCCGAAGGCTGGACTGCAGCCTCGAGCGTCTCGGTGGCCTGTTCGCCGCTGCACCTTCGGGCAGAGCCTGCTCTGGGGTCGTTCTGCACCCCCCTGCCAGGGGACCCGTGCTCCGGAGGAGGGGGACGGAGAGCCGCGGCGGCAGCCGCTTGGGCCCCTGGGGCCGGGCACAGGGCTGAAGAGCTGCGGAAGCCAGGGCGGCTCTGCTACGGTCGCAGACAAGCATGGCCCAGAGACAGCGACAGCGGCAGGGTTTCATTTCTAGAAATCTGGACTGGAAACAGAAGCAGCAGTTTGTATAATCCCAAGAACTTGCTTATACCAGGAAGCTGTAAGGGCAACATGAATAGCATTGAGGAGATGTAACATGGTGGCAGGCGCAGAGAGATCAAGTCTCTGACATCTTCAACTGCGCGGGCATAGGGAGCCGTAAACTGTCTAAATGCTGTTTGCTCAGGATCACTAGGCAATGCTGAGCTGACGTGGATCTGGGGTGTACAGGCTGGGCCCCTCAGAACACACACACAGAGCCCGAATCGGAAGCAATTAAGCTCCGGTTCGCCTGCTTCCTGTGACTCAGCACTAACGATCCCGCTGAAATAATTGGCCGGCCCTTAGGAACTTACAGAGGTAAAAGCCAACCGAGCCTTCATAGGCAGTGGCCACAGGACTGAAACG
This sequence comes from Marmota flaviventris, assembly GCF_047511675.1. Classification (NCBI taxonomy): domain Eukaryota; kingdom Metazoa; phylum Chordata; class Mammalia; order Rodentia; family Sciuridae; genus Marmota; species Marmota flaviventris. Next base: position 4,520,017 of record NC_092509.1, read on the forward strand.
GGGATTGGGAGAGACAGTCAGGACCCACCCGTTGCATTGGTCACCTGGCAAAGGGAACAAACGGTCACCTTTTGCATGGGATATCACCATGGCAGAGAAACGGCGTCACGGGCGGAGGAGATAACTGCATTGAAACCAGCGCGACAGGTGTGTAATCCCCTAGTCATCTCTCTCCACACAGCAGGGAAAACTTAAGGGCCACTCCCAGCTCTCCTGTGAACGCAATAACCAGACCGAGGGAATCAGGAGTAGCGCGGGACTCGCGGCGCGGAACTCCCGGCTACCGCTCCCACCAGTGCTGACAACTGAGGTCTCTTGCACCAGCTACCGGGGGCGTGGCTACAGGAGGGCAAGCAAATTCGCTGGGGGATCTCAGCCCCAAGCTCTACAAACTTAGGGTCTGAGGGAGGCAAACAGGGAGAGTGAGCCCAGGTGTTCATGAAAACAGGGCTCCCAGGAGCAGCAGACCTGGCGTGTAGCCAGTATTGTGGTGAGCGCCACAGGTGAGCACGGCCTGGCTTGAGGAAACACAAGACAAGGCCCTAGACACTCAGGATTGGAGACCCGCCCAGTCTAGGAGAAAGAGCGGCTGCACAGTGAATGGTTCCCACCTGTTGAGAGGAGAAGCTTGGCCCAGTGGGCACAGCTGCACCTACTGGAAGAGAAGTTAATAGAACTCTAGGACTGCATTTATTATTATTATTATCATTTTTTTTTTCTTTTTCTTTTTTGTTTTTTTTTTCTTTTTTTCTCTTCTTATTCTTTCATTTTCAATTTTTATTTGTTGTTGTTCTTTAACTTTTTTCAATGTTTCTATTTTTTTTTAATTTTTTTTATTTTATTATTATTTTTTTTTAATTTTAATTTTAATTTTTTATTATCACTATTATTTTTCTTAAAAAATTTTTTTTTCATCTTTCCTTTCTTTCTTTATTATCTAATCTTTGTTATTCTTGTTTCTTTTGTCTTTTCATTTCTTTTCAATTTTCTTATTCCCCCTTCCTTGAATTCTACCTGCCTACTCTCATTCTCTTTAGTGACTTCTTCCCTTCCCTTCTAATATCTTTCCTCTCAAGCATCAAATAAATCTATAAGAGTAAACAGTAACTCAGCAGTCAAACAGAACAAGAAGAAACATGAGCAGCATAAAAAAGCAAGGAAGAAAAGGAGTACAAACAATGAAGGACAGCCTAAATATTCAGGAGGACCTAGAGTCAGCAGAAAAATGGTCATATAAAGAACTCAAGGAATACCTTAGACAGATGGAATGGAACCTTAAAGAAGATACGAGACAGCAAATTCAAACAGTGAAAGAACACTTTGAAAATGAATTACATAGACAGATAAAAGAAGAAGTTAAGCATCTTTATCAGGAGATTGAGATTATAAAAAAAAAACAAACAATAATTCTAGAAATGAAGGAAACGATAAACCAAATTAAAAACTCAATTGAGAGTATCACTAACAGAGTGGAGCAAGTAGAAGCCAGAACATCAGATAATGAAGACAAAATATATCATCTTGAAAAGAGCCTAGCCAACTCAGAAAGGCTGGTTAAAAACCACGAGAAAAACATCCAAGAGATATGGGATAACATAAAGAAACCAAACCTACGAGTCATCGGGATAGAAGAAGGTACAGAGATTCAAACCAAGGGAATGAGTAACCTGCTGAAAGAAATAATTACAGAAAACTTTCCAGAAATAAAAAAGGAAACGGATATACAAATTGTAGATGCATACAGGACACCGAGCACACAAAATCACAGTAGACCAACGCCAAGACACATTGTTATGAAGATATCCAATATACAGAACAAAGAGAAAATACTAAAAGCTACAAGAGAAAGGAGGCAGATTACATTCAGGGGTAAACCAATAAGGTTAACAACGGATTTTTCATCACAGACGCTGAAAGCGAGAAGATCCTGGAACAACGTATTTCAAACACTGAAAAACAATGGATGCCAACCAAGAATTCTGTATCCAGCAAAATTAAGCTTCAGGTACGATAACGAAATAAAAATCTTTCATGATAAACAAAAGCTAAAAGAATTTGCAGCCAGAAAACCAGCATTGCAAAGCATCTTGAGCAAAACACTACACGAGGAAGAAATGAAAAACAATAACCAAAACCATCAGTGGGAAGTGCCTCTATAAAGACAGAGGGCGGGGGGAAAGCTAACCATGGAGAAACAAACTAAATTAAAAAAAAAAAAAAGAAGAAGATAAATAATCAAACATGGCTGGAAGTACAAACCATATATCAATAGTAACTCTAAACATTAATGGCTTAAACTCTCCAATAAAGCGACATAGGCTGGTAACATGGATTAAAAAAACAAATCCAACAATATGCTGCCTCCAGGAGACACATCTGATTGGAAAAGACATACACAGGCTGAAGGTGAAAGGTTGGGAAAAAATATACCACGCACACGGTCCTCGTAAGCAGGCAGGGGTGGCCATCCTCATATCGAATAAAATTGACTTCAAGACTAAATTAATCAAAAGGGATAAGGAAGGACATTATATACTGTTAAAAGGAACCATTCACCAACAAGACATAACAATTATCAATATTTATGCACCAAATAATGGTGCTGCGACGTTCATAAAACAAATTCTCCTCAAGTTCAAGAATCAAATAGACCACAACACAATAATTATGGGTGACTTCAACACACCTCTCTCACAATTGGACAGATCCTCCAAACAAAAGCTGAATAAAGAAACTATAGAACTCAATATCACAATCAACAACCTAGACTTAACTGACATATATAGAATATATCAACCATCATCAAGTGGATATACTTTTTACTCAGCAGCACATGGATCCTCCTCAAAAATAGACCATATATTATGCCATAGGGCAACCCTCAGTAAATATACAGGGGTGGAGATAATACCATGCATTTTATCTGATCATAATGGAATGAAACTGGAAATCAATGATAAAAGAAGGAAGGAAAAATCCTACATCACATGGAAAATGAACAATATGTTACTGAATGATCAATGGGTTACAGAAGACATAAAGGAAGAAATCAGAAAATTCTTACAGATAAATGAAAATACAGACACAACATATCGGAATCTATGGGACACAATGAAAGCAGTTTTAAGAGGGAAATTCATCGCTTGGAGGTCATTCCTCAAAAAAAGGAAAAACCAACAAATAAATGAGCTCACACTTCACCTCAAAGCCCTAGAAAAGGAAGAGCAAAACAACAGCAAATGTAGCAGAAGGCAAGAAATAATCAAAATCAGAGCGGAAATCAACGAAATTGAAACAAAAGAAACTATTGAAAAAATTAACAAAACTAAAAGTTGGTTCTTTGAAAAAATAAATAAGATCGACAGACCTTTAGCCATGCTAACGAAGAGAAGAAGAGAGAGAACTCAAATCACTAACATACGGGATGGAAAAGGCAATATCACAACAGACACTACAGAAATACAGAAGACAATTAGAAATTATTTTGAAAACCTATATTCCAATAAAATAGAACATAGTGAAGACATCGATAAATTCCTTGTCATACGATTTACCCAGACTGAGTCAGGAGGATACTCACAACTTAAACAGACCAATAACAATAGATGAAATAGAAGAAGCAATCAACAGACTTCCAACCAAGAAAAGCCCGGGACCGGATGGGTATACAGCGGAGTTTTACAAAACCTTTAAGGAAGAATTAATGCCAATACTTTTCAAGTTATTTCAGGAAATAGAAAAAGAAGGAGCTCTGCCAAATTCATTCTATGAGGCCAACATCACCCTGATTCCGAAACCAGACAAAGACACCTCAAAGAAAGAAAACTACAGACCAATATCTCTGATGAACCTAGATGCAAAAATTCTCAATAAAATTCTGGCGAATCGGATACAAAGGCACATCAAAAAAATTGTGCACCATGATCAAGTAGGATTCATCCCTGGGATGCAAGGATGGTTCAATATAAGGAAATCAATAAATGTTATTCACCACATCAATAGACTTAAAAATAAGAACCATATGATCATCTCAATAGACGCAGAAAAAGCATTCGACAAAGTACAGCATCCCTTTATGTTCAAAACATTAGAAAAAATAGGGATAACAGGAACTTACCTCGACATTGTAAAAGCTATCTATGCTAAGCCTCAGGCTAGCATCATTCTCAATGGAGAAAAATTGAAGGCATTCCCCCTAAAATCTGGAACAAGACAGGGATGCCCTCTATCACCACTTCTATTCAATATTGTTCTCGAAACACTGGCCAGAGCAATTAGACAGACGAAAGAAATTAAAGGCATAAAAATAGGAAAGGAAGAACTTAAATTATCACTATTTGCAGATGACATGATTCTATACCTAGAAGACCCAAAAGGGTCTACAAAAAAACTACTAGAACTAATAAATGAATTCAGCAAAGTGGCAGGATATAAAATCAACACGCATAAATCAAAGGCATTTCTGTATATCAGCGACAAAACTTCTGAAACGGAAATGAGGAAAAACACTCCATTCACAATATCCTCAAAAAAAATAAAATACTTGGGAATCAACCTAACAAAAGAGGTGAAAGATTTATATAATGAAAACTACAAAACCCTAAAAAGAGAAGTAGAAGAAGATCTTAGAAGATGGAAAAATATACCCTGTACATGGATAGGCAGAACTAACATCATCAAAATGGCGATATTACCAAAAGTTCTCTATAGGTTTAATGCAATGCCAATCAAAATCCCAACGGCATTTCTTGTAGAAATGGATAAAGCAATCATGAAATTCATATGGAAGAATAAAAGACCCAGAATAGCAAAAGCAATTCTAAGTAGGAAGTGCGAATCAGGCGGTATAGCGATACCAGACTTAAAACTATATTACAGAGCAATAGTAACAAAAACAGCATGGTACTGGTACCAAAACAGGAGGGTGGACCAATGGTACAGAATAGAGGACACAGAGACTAATCCACAAAGCTACAACTATCTTATATTTGATAAAGGAGCTAAAAGCATGCAATGGAGGGAGGATAGCATCTTCAACAAATGGTGCTGGGAAAACTGGAAATCCATATGCAACAAAATGAAACTGAATCCCCTCCTCTCGCCATGCACAAAAGTTAACTCAAAATGGATCAAGGAGCTAGATATCAAATCAGAGACTCTGCGTCTGATAGAAGAAAAAGTTGGCTACGATCTACATATTGTAGGGTCGGGCTCCAAATTCCTTAATAGGACACCCATAGCACAAAAGTTGATAACAAAAATCAACAAATGGGACTTACTTAAACTGAAAAGTTTCCTCTCAGCAAGAGAAACAATAAAAGAGGTAAATAGGGAGCCTACATCATGGGAACAAATTTTTACTCCTCACACTTCAGATAGAGCCCTAATATCCAGAGTATACAAAGAACTCAAAAAATTAAACAATAAGAAAACAAATAACCCAATCAACAAATGGACCAAAGACCTGAACAGACACTTCTCAGAGGAGGACATACAATCAATCAACAAGTACATGAAAAAATGCTCACCATCTCTAGCAGTCAGAGAAATGCAAATCAAAACCACCCTAAGATACCATCTCACTCCAGTAAGATTGGCAGCCACTAGGAAGTCAAACAACAACAAGTGCTGGAGAGGATGTGGGGAAAAGGGTACTCTTGTACATTGCTGGTGGGACTGCAAACTGGTGCGGCCAATCTGGAAATCAGTATGGAGATTCCTGGGAAAGCTGGGAATGGAACCACCATTTGACCCAGCTATTGCCCTTCTTGGACTTTTCCCCGAAGACCTTAAAAGAGCGTACTACAGGGATACTGCTACATCGATGTTCGTAGCAGCACAATTCACAATTGCTAGACTGTGGAACCAACCCAGATGCCCTTCAATAGATGAATGGATAAAAAAAATGTGGCATTTATACACCATGGAGTATTACGCAGCACTAAAAAATGACAAAATCATAGAATTTGCAGGGAAATGGATGGCACTAGAGCAGATTATGCTTAGTGAAGCTAGCCAATCCCTAAAAAACAAATACCAAATGTCTTCTTTGATATAATGAGAGCAACTAAGAACAGAGCAGGGAGGAAGAGCAGGAAGAAAAGATTAACATTAAACAGATAGATGAGGTGGGATGGAAAGGGAGAGAAAAGGGAAATTGCATGGTAATGGAGGGAGACCCTCATTGTTATACAAAATTACATATAAGAGGTTGTGAGGGGAATGGGAAAATAAACAAGGAGAGATACGAATTACAGTGGATGGGGTAGAGAGAGAAGATGGGAGGGGAGGGAGGGGGGATGGTAGAGGATAGGAAAGGTAGCAGAATGCAACAGTCACTAGTATGGCAATATGTAAAAACGTGGGTGTGTAACTGATGTGATTCTGCAATCTGTATTTGGGGTAAAATTGGGAGTTCATAACCAACTTGAATCTAATGTATGAAATATGATATGTCAAGAGCTTTATAATGTTTTTAACAACCAATAAAAAAAAATTAAAAAAAAAAAAGCCATATATATATATATATATATATATATATATATATATATATATATATATATATATGCTTGCTTGCTCTTTGAGAAATTCTCTTCTAGTAATTTAATTTATAAAAAAGATCTAATGTAGGAACAAAGATTTTGGCTCAGTAATTTTTATAGTTCATGCAATGAATCAAAGTAAAGCCCAATTTGTATATTTTATATATAATTTAAGATATAATTGGTAGATATTATCAGATAAGCATAATCATATTTAAAAAATCATATAAAGATTGTGTAAATAATGCCACTTATAAAAATATGTAAAAAACATTGCTATTTAGAGACATAAAGATGAACAGGATTTACAGCTAAAAAATTCTATTTCTATCTCTGCATCAACTTTTTATTGGACAGAATTTATTGCCACATAAAAACATGGTTGCTATGGTCAACGATGAGAGAGGAATATAATTGATAGTCTGTGTGTAGTCATCATGTTTTCTAACATGACTACTTATCTGGTACATTTGCAAGTACAATAAATATTAAGAATTTCAATATTCATCTTGTCTTTACTAAAAAGTATACTAAGCTTATTTATATTATATTTAAAAGAGAAATATTTAGTAAACTCTCACCATATAACAAAAGCAAAAAATGTAATATTAACCAGAGAGATTAGGTGTTTTAGAGGATAGTTGAAATTAGGAGACAAGTAATTGTCAGATTACTTGCTCTTATTATGTTCATAATTCATTCTGAATAACACATTTTCTAAACTTCTAAAATTTCTTTGGATACACACAGTGTATTATTTTCCCTTTTCTTTTAATGAATATCAAGGGAAATGTGTCAGTGTGTTGGTTTAGGGAAAAAAAATGCAAGCATTGATTGAACCACTTTTCAAAGCCACTTTAAAATCTGCCAGACAAAATGTGGTACCCACTCTGGGTATCTAAACATGTGACCATGCATCTTGAACATTATCAATATATGTCATATTTTAAAGACAAAGACAAATTAATTGATTATTTCAAATACCATCTCACTAAATATGTGTGCTTTAACCTGATTAAATGATATCCACAATTACCTTAGTAATAGAAATAATATATTCTATGTAAAATTAAATACTTTAGCATAGAACTTCTTTAACTGATTACTGTTAAAGCATTTTCCTTGAAAATTCTCTTTGCTTAATCAGAGATCAACAAACAGGAAATTTTATCATTAATTATTCTAATTCACTTATTAGTAATTATTCTCAATTTGGTTTAGTAATTTGAGGTGGAATAACAGGTAGTACAAAGAGGATGAAATTCTGGGACCAAGGATGATACTGTGCAGCATTTCTTTGCAGTTTTTCCATTAATTCCATCCTCTTATATATATAGGTACTGATATCAGTCAATTATCTCATTCTTTACATAACTTGAACCAATAGGGAAATAGGCCAAATATATTTATTTATTTATAGTACATCTCACTGTTTTAGGGGACTTCCACCTGGATAAAAGTTGAAAATAATTCCCCTTAAATTTATTGAAAAATATTGGATTAGAATTAGAAAACATTGAGAGTCTAAGTGAATTGTGTGAGCTAATTAGTCTTTGCTAGTCAATTTCCTTATATACGAAAACAATATTTTGCTTAATGAAGAATTTGTTCTTACCATCATCTGTTAGTGCCATAGTCCACCATAATAAATCTTACTCAGAAAGATAATATCTAGAGTAAAATGCATATACTTGAAAAACTGCTTAGGTTAGCAAAATAAGGTTTCATTTTAGTAACAGTAAAGCTGATTTGTAAGAATACAGTAAGCCAGCTTATGATAGAATACTTTGGGAAACAGTACATCAAAAAGAAAAATAAATTACTTCACCGGGAAAAACACTGTCAACTGTTGATTTGCCTACAAAAATGACCAGAAAAACCTCCACCTGAATTTACTAAACTTACTGCAACAAAGGAGAACAAGACCTCAGCCCAATATTTGTAGCACTTGAATGGCAAAGAAGGAGAATTTAGAGAGGTTAGGTTCTGGCCAAACAGGCTGAAGATAAAATTTTCAGGCTGAAAAGCAGATGAAACTGGGAAAAATTCTGATGTGATAACTATGTATAGGTGATTACCCTAAAGGAAGCTAAATAGTGAGCTAGTGGTTTTTTCAGTTGAGCAGCTGTTGTTCCAATAGGAGGACTGTTTGCAAAGATAAGCCAAGTTATTTGCCCAGTTTAATTGGGACAGCAGAATTTATAGACACAAGCTTCCTGGTTTATTTTTTTTGTTTGTTTGTTTAATAATCACATTTACCTGGCAAAATTTCCACAGAATAATTAAATATTTTTGACATAGATAGCCTTACATCTTAGTCATAACAGTGAATCATGCTGGCATATACATTATCTCATTTTTCAGGACCTTAGCTTCAAGCGTGGGTAAAACTCCCAACTCAAAATGTTGCTAAAGAATTTTTTAGTATAGATTTTGAAGTAGGATAGAAAAAAATAATTGTTCTAGATTGAAATTGTAGGATACATCCAGAGGCTGAATTATATTTGTAAATTATTTCCTTCATTATTGTTTTAATTTAGAAGTAGATTAATAGAGAGTAACATCCCTAATTTATTATTATATTTTTTAAATCTATGCTTACATGTGGAAGGGGAGAAATAGCTACAGTAATTTTTTTAAATTGTGTTTTAAGTTTTTCTAGACTAAAAATTAAAAGTTGTGGATATTAATCATTGAAATTGTTGGAATTTGATAGAAGTTTATTATATCAAAGACATGAAGTAAGTAAAAAGTAAAACTATTCTTCAAAATTTATTCCAACAGTGAGTGATAGATAGTTTTTTACTTTTTACTTTATCCTTTAAAGTCCTGGTATTTTTTATCTAGTTGCATAAAAAATATTAAAGCATAACAAATATACATGTTTTCCAGCTCTTATGATTTAAGTGTATTTGCTATTTTCAGTTTGCTTCTCAGGATAAATATTTTGGGTTGGTTTTTGCAAATGTGTTGTCAAAAATAATGTTGAGCCAAACTCTGTTTACCTAAATAATCTTACATCTGCCATTGAAATATGAAGATGAATGTTGATTTATGATATCATTTAACTATCAAAACTATAAATACAGTAACTAGAATTTTTCCTCAAGAATGACTCAAACATTTTAAGGTAATATGATTGAAAATATGTTTTTATTCTATGTAGTTCAAAAATAATATTGTTTGTTTCCTTTGGGAAAAACTCTTAATTCCAAGCTTAAGCACAGAAGTTAGATATAGTTATAATAAAAAGTAATAATTTTAAAAAGTTCATTACGTGTTTTGCACATGAATTCCAAGCAAGAAACAGGATTTTCTTTTTTCCTTTTCAGAATTAAACTTAATTAACTTCTGGTTTCCAGACCAGTATGTAAGGAGCTTGACATTCACCCTCCTAAGATGCTGAACTAATGGAAAAATCAAGTCTTCTTAGGTCTATTAGAGAAATGAGATCAAGGGGCAAACTGCTGTCACATAAGTTGGAGGACAGATAAGCAATTACAGAAAACCACAGCTTACCATAGCAGAAACCCTTGGGGAAAAACATCTACAAGAAGTGCCAGGGTAAGAAAAGCAAAACTGTAACTGATGAATTGCTAGAGGACCAGTAAGGATGAACCTGAAAGGTAACAACCCAAGGCAGAATATTTCAGAATGGTTTCTCCCATGTTAGTAGCTTTTACCTCCAGGAATAGCTTGATCCTCAGAGATACTATAAGAGAAATATCTTTGTGTTACTTGCAGGAAGGGAAAGTAGCATTTTAAAATGATCTAGAACATCCCATTCTTACCAAGACTAGCCCACAGGAGATTTGATACTAAAGCCTTACCCAGTTGAATTTTATTGGCCTAAGTACAATGGAGGATGGATAATACACAACTTTAGTCCTCTTTATCCATCTGTTCCAACCTAATGCTAAAAAAGCCTGAGAAGTTCAAAGACTAGGGACAGAGGACACCAAAAGACTAAAACATTATCTTAGGGCTATAAATGTTTACAGACTCCCACACCTTACCATGACACCACTAAAGACATTGGAGTTCATCTCACCTAGTACATCTGGTTTCAACTGAAAATTTCAAGTCATAACAAGTGGCAAAATATCAGTTTTCAGATACTGAACAAACATCAGAACCAATGTCAGATATGGCAGGGAGCAACAATAATATACAGAAATTTAAAGGCAATTTAAAGGCAATTTAAAGATTATTATGCTAAGACTTTTAAAGAAAAGGGTAAATATGTTGAAAATCTGTTGTCAAAAAATGATGTTGAGTCAAACTCTATGTATAAATAGACCTAATGTATAACATATGCAGATATATTGATATCCTAAGAAAGATTAAAGAAGACATGCTAGAGATCAAAACATTTCAAAATGCAGATTTAATTTGATTCACTTATTAGTAGACTGGATGTGACTGAAGGAAAAAAACAAATAAACAAAAGAAAACTTTTGACCAAGTAGATATCAATAGAGAAACTTCCCAAACTGAAGAACAAAGAGCAGACAGATGAAAAACAGTCTGCAAAAACCCCATAAACACACACACACACACACACACACACAAACACACACACACACCTACACACACACACACACACACGGAGGGAATATTACAAAACTTAAAATTACATACAATTGCAAGTTTATACATGATTAGATTGCCAGAAGGAGAAGAAACAAAGGAGTAGAAGCAATATTTGAAACAACTTACTTTTGAACACAGAATCAGTTAAAAAGGAAATTAAAAATTTCTAAAGTGAAAACGGAGACACAAATGTATCAAACTCATGGTGTATAGCAAAAGCATTACATATAGCAAAGTTTATAGTAATAAACTTACACATGGCATTTTTTTAAATTCTCAAAAATTTATTGCTGCATTTCAAGTAACTAGACAAACAAGAACAAACTAAAATTAAAAATAGTACAAGGAAGAAGTAATAAAGATTGGAGAAGTTTTAATTTGCATTTCTTTAATTTTAGAGATATTACACATTTTTACATATATCTAACTATAGTCAGAATGGCAATTATCAAGAACACAAAGAGCAATAAATGTTGGTGAGGATGCATGGAAAAGGGTACACAAATACATTGTTGATGGACTTACAAATTGGTACAACCCCTTGTTAGAGTCTGTAAACAAGTCAAGATGGCACCTGGCATTTTGCCAGAGGGAGTGGTTTGTGAAGTAACGCCAGCTAGCCATTAAGTGTGGAGATTTCTTATTGGTTGACTGCTGTATCTAGTTTATGTTAATTAATATAAGCTGTGTGTAATGTATATATACCCCTCCGGTCCTACAATAAATGGCTCCCACTCCTGCTGTATCAATGTACACAAGTTGCTTGTCACCCCCCGGGTTATTTTGCTGCAGCCGGACTGCGGCAACCCCTCTGGAAAGCAATGTGAACATTCTTCAAAAAACTAGGAATGGAACCACCATTTGACATTGTTATACCACTGCTCAATATATGTTCAAAGTAGTTAAAATCAGCATACTAAAATGACTCATCCACATCGATGTTTATGCCAGCTCAATTCACAATAGATAAACTGTGGAACCAACTTAGATGAACTGCAACAGATGAGTAGGTAAAGAAAATGTGGTTCATATACACAATGGAATATTACTCAGCATTGAAAAAGAATAAAATTTTGGCATTTAAGGTAAATGGATGGAACTGGAGAACATCATGCTAAGTGAAGTAAGCCAATCCTCAAAAAACAAAGGCCAAATGTTTTATCTGGTAAGGGGATGCTAATCCATAGTGGTGAGGGTGGGGTGGGGGGTGAGGAATGAAGGAACTTTGAATTTTGCAGAGGGGAATGAGGGGAGATTTGGGGATGTAGGAATGGGAAGGATGTTAAAATGAGACTTTATTACCCTACATATAGGTAAACCATACCCTACTGGTATGACTCTGCACCATGTGCAGCCAAAGGAAATAGATGTTGTGCTCCATTTGTGTAAAATGTATAAAAGTGCATTCTACTATCACAAATAACTAATTAGAACAAATTTAAAAAAAAAATAGAAAGGAGACCAGTAGACTAGAAGATGGGGATCAGAGGGAGGGAGGGGAGAGAAAAGGGAGGTGCTGGGGAGTGAAATTGATCAAATTATACTGTTTTATTTTGTGCACATATGAGTATACTTTAACAAATCCCATTGTTATGTATAAATGTAAGGCACCAATAAAAAAGGGGAAAAATTAATCATCAAAAAAGTTCTAAATCCGGGCTGGGGTTGTGGCTCAAGTGGTAGCACGCTCGCCTGGCATCCTCAGCACCACATACAAACAAAGATGTTGTGTCCCCTGAAAACTAAAAAATAAATATTAAAAAATTCTCTCTCTCTCTCTCTCTCTCTCTCTCTCTCTCTCTCTCTCTCTTAACAAAAGGTCTAAATCTATGAAACTTACTAAAATAATACACAAGGGAAAAGTTTCAGGACACTGCAATGGGCAAGGAGATTTTGTATAAGACCTCCAAATCATTGGAAACATTAATAAAAAAATACACAAATTGTCTACATCGAACCACAAAACTTCTGCACAGCAAAGAGAACAATCATAAGCCTGAAGAGTTAACCTAAATTATGGGAAAAAACTGTAATAAAAATACACATCTGGTAAGGGTTTAATATACAGAATATAAAAGAAACCCACAAAAGTTAACACCAAAAAAAAAAAAAAAATCAAGTAACCTAATTCAAAGTGAAAAATGGACAAAATAGATATTTCTTAAAAGATGACATACAAATGATCAATAATATATTAAAAGATGCATATCACTAATGATCTTGGAATGTGAATGAAAAACTCAGTGAGATATATTCTTAACACAGTAAGAAATTGCTATTGTCACAAAGGATAAAGATAATGCTAGCAAATGGAGAAAATAAACTCTTTGCACACTTTGAGTAGCAACCAAAGCATATTATGGAAATAGTATGACCCCTCCCCCTGCGCCGGCATAGTAGAGGGAACTGGGACCAAACACAGAGCAGGCCCAGCGGCCTGCTGAGGGGCAGAGCCGCCCCCCACCCCCCTCGCCTGCCAGGTAGGGGAAGGGTGACCACCGACAGAAAAGGCCCAGTGGCCCGCGGCGGGACAGAGCTTCCAATCACTCCTGCAAGGTAGGCGGGCCTGCGACCCACCAGCAGAAGAGGAGCAGCCGCCTGCTGAGAGGCTGAGCCGCCCCCTCCCCCTGCGCCGGCATAGTAGAGGGAACTGGGACCAAACACAGAGCAGGCCCAGCAGCCTGCTGAGGGGCAGAGCCGCCCCCCACCCCCCTCGCCTGCCAGGTAGGGGAAGGGTGACCACCGACAGAAAAGGCCCAGTGGCCCGCGGCGGGACAGTGCTTCCAATCACTCCTGCAAGGTAGGCGGGCCTGCGACCCACCGGCAGAAGAGGAGCAGCGGCCTGCTAAGAGGCAGAGCCGCCCACTCCCCCCCGCGCCTGCAAGGTAGTCGGAACTGAGACCACCATCAGAACAGGTCAGACCTGCAACCAAGAGACAGAACAGGCCCAGTGGCCTGAGGAAGGGTAGAGCCGCCCCCCCCCCACGCCTGCAAAGTAGGCGGACCTGCGACCCACTGGCACTACAGCCCCAGAGGCCTGCAGAGGGGCAGTGCCGCTGCCTGCGCCTGCAAAGTAGGCAGAACTGCGACCACCGACAGAACAAGCCTAGCGGCCCGCAGAGGGACAGAGCCGCCGCCCGCACCTGCAAGGTCGGCAGACCTGCTACCGACTGGCAGAGCAGGCCCAGCGGCCTGCCGGCGTGGTAGGCACATTGCCCCAATTGGAGGAGGGGCAGAGCCGCCGCCCGCGCCTTCGAGGGAGACTTTGCAACTATACAAGACCAATATAAATATATAGGGGGAAAATTCAATAGCACAACAGTTTCACCAAGAAGAAAGGAACGCGAACAGTATGAAGAGACAAGGAAAGAAAGGACCACAAGCATTGCAGGTCAACTCAACGTTAGAAGAGGTAATACCTGCAGCTGATGGAATGTCAGATAAAGAATTCAGGATATACATGCTTCAGATGATCTGGAGTCTCAAGGAATACATCAGACAGCAAAATCAGACAATGAAAGATCACTTCAACAATGAATTACATAAACAAATCCAAGAAGCAAAAGATCAACTATACAGGGAAATAGAGGTTATAAAAAACAAACAAACAGAAATCCTAGAAATGCAGGAAGCAATAAGCCAACTTAAAAACTCAATTGAGAATACTACCAGCAGAGTAGAACACTTAGAAGACAGAACATCAGACAATGAAGATAAAATATTTCAACTTGAAAAGAACATAGACAGCTCAGCAAGACTGTTAAGAAACCATGAGCAGAACATCCAAGAAATATGGGATAACATCAAGAGACCAAATTTAAGAGTCATTGGGATACAGGAAGGAACAGAGTTTCAAACCAAAGGAATGAGCAATCTATTCAATGAAATAATTCGAGAAAACTTCCCAGACTTGAAGAATGAGACAGAACCCCTAATCCTAGAAGCCTACAGGACGCCGAATGTGCAAAATCATAAGAGTCCCACACCTAGACACATTATAATGAAGATGCCCAACATACAGAATAAGGAGAGAATTTTAAAAGCTACAAGAGAAAGGAAGCAGATCACATTTAGGGGTAAGCCAATCAGGATAACAGCTGATCTTTCAACACAGACTCTGAAAGCTAGAAGATCCTGGAATAACATATTTCAAACACTGAAAGAAAATGGGTTCCAACCAAGAATTGTGTTTCCAGCGAAATTAAGCTTCAGGATGGAAGATGAAATTAAAACCTTCCACGATAAACAAAAGTTAAAAGAATTTGCAGCTAGAAAACCATCTCTTCAAAATATCCTTGGCAAAACATTACAGGAAGAGGAAATGGAAAATAAGAATGAAAACCAACAGTGGGAGGTAGGACACTAAAGGGGGGAAAATAATCAAAGTGGAAAACAAACCATGTTTAGTAACATAAATAAGCAAATATGGCTGGAAGAACAACCCATATCTCAATAATAACCCTAAATGTTAATGGCTTAAACTCACCAATCAAGAGACACAGGCTAGTAGAATGGATCACAAAACAAGACCCAACAATATGCTGCCTACAGGAGACGCATTTGATAGGAAAAGACATACATAGGCTGAAGGTGAAAGGTTGGGAAAAATCATATCACTCATATGGACTTCGGAAACAAGCAGGAGTATCCATACTCATATCAAATAAAATAGATTTTAAGCCAAAGTTAATCAAAAGGGATAAAGAGGGACACTACATACTGCTCAAGGGAACCATACACCAACAAGACATAACAATCATAAATATATATGCCCCAAACAATGGTGCAGCTATGTTCATCAAACAAACTCTTCTCAAGTTCAAGAGTCTAATAGACCACCATACAATAATCATGGGAGACTTCAACACACCTCTATCACCACTGGACAGATCTTGCAAACAAAAGTTGAATAAGGAAACTATAGAACTCAATAACACAATTAATAACCTAGACTTAATTGACATATATAGAATATACCACCCAACATCAAGCAGTTACACTTTTTTCTCAGCAGCACATGGATCCTTCTCAAAAACAGATCATATATTATGTCACAGGGAAACTCTTAGACAATACAAAGGAGTAGAGATAATACCATGCATCCTATCTGATCATAATGGAATGGAACTGAAAATCAACGATAAAAGAAGGAAGGAAAAAGAATACATCACTTGGAGAATGAACAATAGGTTCCTGAATGATCAATGGGTTATAGAAGACATCAAGGAGGAAATTAAAAAATTCATAGAGATAAATGAAAACACAGACACAACATATCGGAATCTATGGGACACATTGAAAGCAGTTCTAAGAGGAAAATTCATTGCTTGGAGTTCATTCCTTAAAAAAAGAAAAAACCAACAAATAAATGATCTCATACTTCACCTCAAAATCCTAGAAAAAGAAGAGCAAAACAACAGCAAAAGAAGTAGAAGGCAAGAAATAATTAAAATCAGAGCTGAAATTAATGAAATCGAAACAAAAGAAACAATTGAAAAAATTGACAAAACTAAAAGTTGTTTCTTTGAAAAAATAAACAAAATCGACAGACCCTTAGCCATGCTAGCGAAGAGAAGAAGAGAGAGAACTCAAATCACTAACATACGGGATGAAAGAGGCAATATCACAACAGACACTTCAGAAATACAGAAGATAATCAAAAATTATTTTGAATCCTTATACTCCAATAAATTAGAAGATAGTGAAGGCATCGATAAATTTCTTAAGTCATATGATCTGCCCAGATTGAGTCAGGAGGATATAGACAACCTAAACAGACCAATATCAATTGAGGAAATAGAAGAAACCATCAAAAGACTACCAACTAAGAAAAGCCCAGGACCGGATGGGTATACAGCAGAGTTTTACAAAACCTTTAAAGAGGAACTAATACCAATACTTTTCAAGCTACTTCAGGAAATAGAAAAAGAGGGAGAACTTCCAAATTCATTCTATGAGGCCAACATCACCCTGATACCTAAACCAGACAAAGACACTTCAAAGAAAGAAAACTACAGACCAATATCTCTAATGAACCTAGATGCAAAAATCCTCAATAAAATTCTGGCGAATCGGATACAAAAACATATCAAAAAAATTGTGCACCATGATCAAGTAGGATTCATCCAAGGGATGCAAGGCTGGTTCAATATACGGAAATCAATAAATGTTATTCACCACATCAATAGATTTAAAAATAAGAACCATATGATCATCTCGATTGATGCAGAAAAAGCATTCGACAAAGTACAGCATCCCTTTATGTTCCAAACTCTAGAAAAACTAGGGATAACAGGAACATACCTCAATATTGTAAAAGCAATCTATGCTAAGCCTCAGGCTAGCATCATTCTGAATGGAGAAAAATCGAAGGCATTCCCTCTAAAATCTGGAACAAGACAGGGATGCCCTCTATCACCACTTCTGTTCAACATAGTTCTCGAAACACTGGCCAGAGCAATTAGACAGACGAAAGAAATTAAAGGCATAAAAATAGGAAAAGAAGAACTTAAATTATCACTATTTGCAGATGATATGATTCTATACCTAGCAGACCCAAAAGGCTCTACAAAGAAACTATTAGAGCTAATAAATGAATTCAGCAAAGTGGCAGGATATAAAATCAACACGCATAAATCAAAGGCATTCCTGTATATCAGCGACAAATCCTCTGAAATGGAAATGAGGACTACCACTCCATTCACAATATCTTCAAAAAAAATAAAATACTTGGGAATCAACCTAACAAAAGAGGTGAAAGACTTATACAATGAAAACTACAGAACCCTAAAGAGAGAAATAGAAGAAGATCTTAGAAGATGGAAAAATATACCCTGTTCATGGATAGGCAGAACTAACATCATCAAAATGGCGATATTACCAAAAGTTCTCTATAGGTTTAATGCAATGCCAATCAAAATCCCAACAGCATATCTTGTAGAAATAGAGAAAGCAATCATGAAATTCATATGGAAAAATAAAAGACCCAGAATAGCAAAAACAATGCTAAGCAGGAAATGTGAATCAGGCGGTATAGCGATACCAGACTTCAAACTATATTACAGAGCAATAGTAACAAAAACAGCATGGTACTGGTACCAAAACAGGCGGGTGGACCAATGGTACAGAATAGAGGACACAGAAAGCAATCCACAAAAATACAACTATCTTATATTTGATAAAGGGGCTAAAAGCATGCAATGGAGGAAGGATAGCATCTTCAACAAATGGTGCTGGGAAAACTGGAAATCCATATGCAACAAAATGAAACTGAATCCCTTTCTCTCGCCATGCACAAAAGTTAATTCAAAATGGATCAAGGAGCTTGATATCAAATCAGAGACACGCCGTCTGATAGAAGAAAAAGTTGGCTACGATCTACATACGGTGGGGTTGGGCTCCAAATTCCTCAATAGGACACCCATAGCACAAAAGTTAATAACTAGAATCAACAAATGGGACTTACTCAAACTAAAAAGTTTTTTCTCAGCAAAAGATACAATAAGAGAGGTAAATAGAGAGCCTACATCCTGGGAACAAATCTTTACTCCTCACACTTCAGATAGAGCCCTAATATCCAGAGTATACAAAGAACTCAAAAAATTAGACAATAAGAGAACAAACAACCCAATCAACAAATGGGCCAAGGACCTGAACAGACACTTCTCAGAGGAGGACATACAATCAATCAACAAGTACATGAAAAAATGCTCACCATCTCTAGCAGTCAGAGAAATGCAAATCAAAACCACCCTAAGATACCATCTCACTCCAGTTAGATTGGCAGCCATTATGAAGTCAAACAAGAACAAGTGCTGGCGAGGATGTGGGGAAAAGGGTACACTTGTACATTGCTGGTGGAACTGCAAATTGGTGCAGCCAATTTGGAAAGCAGTATGGAGATTTCTTGGAAAGCTGGGAATGGAGCCACCATTTGACCCAGCTATTCCCCTTCTCGGTCTATTCCCTAAAGACCTAAAAAGAGCATGCTACAGGGACACTGCTACATCGATGTTCATAGCAGCACAATTCACAATAGCAAGACTGTGGAACCAACCTAGATGCCCTTCAATGGATGAATGGATAAAAAAAAAATGTGGCATTTATACACAATGGAGTATTACTCTGCATTAAAAAATGACAAAATCATAGAATTTACAGGGAAATGGATGGCATTAGAGCAGATTATGCTAAGTGAAGCTAGCCAATCCCTAAAAAACAAATGCCAAATGTCTTCTTTGATATAAGGAGAGTAACTAAGAACAGAGTAGGGTCGAAGAGCATGAGAAGAAGATTAACATTAAACAGGGATGAGAGGTGGGAGGGAAAGGGAGAGAGAAGGGAAAAAGCATGGAAACGGAAGGAGACCCTCAGAGTTATACAAAAGTACATACAAGAGGAAGTGAGGGGAAGGGGAAAAATAATACAAGGGGGACAAATGAATGTCAGTAGAGGGGGCAGAGAGAGAAGAGGGGAGGGGAGGGGAGGGGAGGGTGATAGTAGAGGATAGGAAAGGCAGCAGAATACAACAGACACTAGTATGGCAATATGTAAATCAATGGATGTGTAACTGATGTGATTCTGCAATCTGTATATGGGGTAAAAATGGGAGCTCATAACCCACTTGAATCAAATTGTGAAATATGATATATCAAGAACTATGTAATGTTTTGAACAGCCAACAATAAAAAATTAAAAAGAAAAAAAAAAAAAAAAAAGAAATAGTATGAGCCCAGTGCAATGGTGCACGCCTGTAAATCCAGAGTCTTGGGAGGCTATGGGAGGAGGAACACAATTTCAAAGCCAGTCTCAACAATTTGGTGAGGCTCTAAGCAATCAATGACATACTGTCTCTAAATAAAATCTCAGAAAGGAGTCTGCATGTTGTTCATAATTAAGTGGCCCTGTATTCATCCCCAGGGCCAGAAGGAAAAAAAAAAAAGAATACGAACTCCTCCCCCAATTAAGAATACAATCAACATATGATTCAGCAATCCCACTACTAGGTATATATCTAAAATAAATGAAATGATTATATAGAAGAGACATCTGAACTCCATTGCTCATTTCAGCACTAGTCACAATAGCCAATTATAGGAAAAACATATATTCATCAGCTTTCATCAACTGATGAATGAATTAAGAAAACATCGTGGGGTTCCAAGATGGCGGGCTCAAGTGAGGCAGCATTCTTTGTCACTCTGTGACCTGGGTCTCAACTAGTGGGAATACTGCTTTGCTGAGAGTGATAGAGAATCCTTGCACAGCTGATCCCACACAGTAATCATGGCCCTCGTGCCACATATGCCCGGGCCTCAGCGTTAGAAAAGAATTCCCAGCTCACAACTGCTCACCCACAAAGGTCTCACAGGTGCCTTAGCAGAACCACTAACATCAGCACCTGTGCAGAATTCCCAGAGACTGCTCCCACAAAGGACACTCTGCAGCTACCCACACACAGAAACACCTGACCCACTGCCATGTGGACCCACATCTATTAACATGAGGAATTCCCGGATAGCCACGTACCCTTGAAGTGGCACCCCCTTTCTCCACCGAAAAGTCTTAACTGGGCTTCTCCAGAAATCTTCACCATGCTTGATTTTAGGACTGTCAGCAAAACAGTCTCTGCAAAAGATTTCAGTGTAGGTAAACTTCCTATTTTCGTGTTGCCCTGTTTTACTTGGCCATTGGAAGAGGATACCAGCATTCCAGTGGCTGGACACCCCCTTACTAGTTTTTCACAAACATATCCAGTATAGTAGTTTGTAGAAATGTGCAAACAAGGCCTCTGGCCTTGAGCTGAGGCTTAACCTAGATGTCTACATCTTTAAGATAAGTTACCAGTTGGGCTCCATGGTAATAGCTGGTAGGGCAGGGAGAGGGGAGAAGAAGCTCTCCCCTTCTCAGGTGTTGTCCTTGAAGGGTTAACTTGCCCAAAACAATGAAAGAAAAAAGCTGCTTTTATGTGAACTTCTACAGAGAGTGAACTTCTGAGCCCCTCCCCATACATGCTGGGTATAAAACTATGAAACTACCTGAACTTGGGACTCAGGGGATTGATTGATTATAGCAAAATCTGTGCCCTCTGAACCTGGCTACAGCCAAATAAAACTGCTATCTTCGGTGCCTTGCCTCGTCTGTCCCTACAACACCCATAGTTTGACTGCCCTATTCAAAACAGCTCTCCAGGACAGGTGTGCAGCCACCAGAGTGCAACACACAAGACCCCTGGAGAGAAAGGTACCTAATTTGAAAATAGAAGGGAGAGAGTGAGGGAGATAAACTTTAAAGACTAATTTAAAGAGCAGGAACTGTGAGTTCTACAGGCGAGATGAGGAGATAATGCCTGATGGCCACATCACAGGAGCAGACCACAAAGGAGATCCTTGAAGTGCAGTCTCCCAATGGGACCAGTGGTTTCCATACTCCACTTTCAGGTACCCTGCACCCAAGACCAACCCTCACACCCTGGTAAGCCCCGCCATCTTGAGGGCAGAGATACCAACTGAGAACAGACAACCCCACCATTGGATGAGAAGGGAAGCAGAAAAAGATACTGATCTCCAAACAAATCCACCCTTGTTTCTTCCTTCAAGATTTTTTTTCTTTCTTCTCCCTCTATTTTCCCGTTCTCACTTCCTCAACATACGTGAAATCAAGTACTTTGAGGACTGCGACAACTGATAATATATCACAATTGAATTGTGTATTCTTTTTTTTTTCTTTTTTATCTCTCTCCAATTTACTATTTAAATTTTTTTTAATTTTTTAATATATATGTGTCTTATGTACTCTACTATCTTCCCTTTTACTTGTCTATTAAAAATTACTACCTCTATATTCTCCTGCTACTAACCTTCTTCTTTAGATTTATTTCACACTTTCTAATATATGATAACTCTATACCCTCATCTTATACCTCCTTGGCATATCTTCCTACACCTCACCCCGGCTTCTTTGTCCACCATCAGAAACTATAAACTCCTTTACAAACCTACTCATTATATTGTAGATAATAATTGAACTCATCATTTCTGTACATTGTGACCAAATTATAAAAGTCTTAATAACAACTATTTGTTTTTAGATGGTGTTTTGTTTATATTGGTATCTGTTAACATTGTCCTTCCCCTCAAGGTATTGGAACCCTACAGAGCACTAAAGCCTATAGCATAAAAACTGAAATGCCTCAGATCCATAAAGCTAGAAAGGAAGACACATGATCAACATGAAAAGACAAGGGAAGAAAGAGTGACGAATAAATCGAGATACCACATTATTAGAATCCATGGCCAGCACTGCAGATGAAATTACAGAGAAGGAGTTTAGTATGTACATAATTAAAGTGTTTTGTGAATTAAAGGATGATATAAGAGAGCAAATACAGGTAGTAAAAGATCATTTAGACAAAGAGCTACATAGGCAAACACAGGAAGCAAAAGATTACTTCAATAGGGAGATAGAGGTTCCAAAGAAAAAACAAATAGAAATCCTTAAAGTGAGAGAAAACGATAAACCAAATTAAAAGCTTAATTAAAAGCATCACCAACAGATTAGTGTTGAGAGCCACAGCCGAAGGGGCCCCAGCAAACTTCCAGCTGCCAGCAACCAGCTGCCGGCTGATGATTGGCTCACAGCGGCCCCAGCAACATCTAGCTGATTGGCTCCTCTGCGGTGATGCTCATTGGGCTGTTTCCCTGCCCTTTCAGACCACAGAGCTGCTCATTGGGGGACTTTTTTGGCTCCGCCCACGTGACCCAGCCAATCGGCCTCAAGAGCAGGAGGATTGTGGGAGGTAGAGAGAAGCTTGTGTGGGAGAGAGAGGCTTGTGGAAAGCCGGTTGTGGCAGTTGAGGCTCTGAGGGTTTTTCCTGAGAGGCTGTTTTGTTTGGCGTGTGTGGTTCTAAAAATAAAGTTAGTTTCTTTTGACAAGTGGCTCCTGATTGTGCCCAGCCAGATTGCGGCATTTGGTGGCTCGCACGGGGAGCGACTGAGGGTAAGTGATAAGGTAAACTGCTCGCCCCTGAGGGCAGGGCGAGAGGATGGGTAGCCATTTTAAGATTCCTCTTTTATTTTGCTTCACTTTTGTTTTAAGTTGCCTGTCCCTGGAGATGAGTGAGACGGAAGAAAAACCGCTCACATCTGAGGAAGAACTATTTATGTCTGAGGAACAGATAGGGAGAAAGGACGGATGCACATGTCAGGAGGATAGAAAGGCTATAATGACTTTTTGTTGTTCCCTTTTTATTTCATTCTGTCTCGGCTTTGTTTGGCGTCATCTTGTTGGGTTGTATTATAGTAGAAATACGGGATCAGAAATTAGCAAAAAACAAACTGAAAGAGTGTTAAGTAAATTGTTAGAGGAAGGAGGCATCTCAGTAAAATCAAGAACAGTCAGGGCATACGTTGATACAATACAAAAATGTAGCCCATGGCTTTTTAAGGAGGAGTTGTTAAATATATCACAATGGAACCATCATGGTGAAGATTTAAAAAGAATAGAAAAGAAAAGCCCAGGGACTCTGCCAGTTGGCACATTGCCACTGTGGACGTTCGTATCTTGTTTGCTTAGTCCAAAGCCTTCAGTTCAGACAATGGTAGAGGAAGGAGAAGACATAATGATTCAAGTAAAAGAGAAGGTCTCTCAAGTTAGTCAGACAGAGGAAAAGATTCAAGTAAAAGAGAAGGCCTCTCAAGCTAGTCAGACAGAGAAAGAAAGTGTAAAACAGAAAAAGCCATCAGGGGGAAAGTTACAACAGGAGACTGCTACTAACACCTTTCTATCACCAGAGGGTGTAAGTGTCCAACCAACAGCACCACCTCTGCAGGAGACTGCTACTAACACCTTTCTATCACCAGAGGATGTAAGTGTCCAACTAACAAGGCCACCTCCATATGCTGGGAGGTCCCCAACCCCCGCAGTTGATAGTTGGGATCCTGAGACAAGATCTCAAATATTAACATGCCCTGTATTTGAGGCAGGAGGGCAGCAATTTTACCAAGTTTTAAATTTCAAAACAGTGAAGCAGCTAAAAGAGGCTGTAACAACCTATGGTCCTCAAGCACCCTTCACTCTAAGCATGGTCAAATCCATTAACAACTTGAACATGACGCCAGCAGATTGGGCTAATATGTGTAAAGCTGTGCTAAATGGAGGACAATACCTGTTATGGAAGGTTGCCAATGAGGAATTTTGCAAGGAGACGGCTAGGCGAAATGCAGCAGCTGGTTATCCTCAGAGAAATCTAGATATGTTGTTAGGAAAGGGACTTTATGAGGATCAGCAGCAACAAATTGCATATGATCCTGGTGTATATGCACAAATTGCTGTAGATGCAATTAAGGCATGGAAGACTTTACAAGGACATGGAGGTTTACAAGGTCAATTATCTAAGGTAATACAAGGAGCTAATGAACCTTATGCTGAATTTGTAGATAGGCTTATTCAAACAGCTACCAGAGTTTTTGGGAATACAGAACAAGCAATGCCATTACTAAAACACCTGGCTTATGAGCAAGCAAATCATTGGTGCAGAGATATCATTAGACCATGGAAACATGAAGATTTAAACACATATATTAAATTATGTAGAGACATTAATGAACAAGAGCAAGTCATGGCAGCTGCAGTAAAACAGGCTTTAGATGCCAGAGACATTAATGAACAAGGGCAAATTGTGGCAGCTGCAGTAAAACAGGCTTTAGATGCCAGGCCAAGAACATGCTACAATTGTGAACAAACAGGACATTTTAAAAGGAATTGCCCCATTGGAGGAGGGTTTAACAAAACTAGGTATCAAAGGAGTAGAATACCAGGTATTTACCCACAATGCCGTAGAGGGAGACATTGGGCTAATGAATGCCGTTCTCAAACCACCATAGAGGGTACTCCATTATCAAAAAACGAACAAGGACCAGGTGTTTATCCACGATATCGTGGAGAAAGGCATTGGGCTCCATTGCCAAAAAATGGACAGGGGGGCCCAATGCTCTGGGGCCCAAAACCACAAATATACGGAGCACTGGAGGAACCCAGCAACCCCATCAGGGTAGTGCCCAGGACACATTGTCCATCAGATCCCTCATCAGACAAACCAGAGGGAGCGCAGGGTTGGACATCTGCGCCTCCGCCAGAGGAGTACTAACTCCAGAGATGGGAGTTCAAATCATTCCCACAGGGGTGAAAGGACATCTTCCCAAAGGAACAGTAGGCTTATTATTGGGACGCAGCTCTTCTACTCTAAAAGGACTTATGATAAGTCCTGGGGTAATTGATCCCAATTATGAGGGTGAAATAAAAATTATAGCCAGTTCTCCAAAGGGTATATCAGTAATTTCACCAGGAGATAGAATAGCACAGTTACTAATAATACCCAGCCTACATGATAAATTTTCCAGTCATACTGTAGAAAGAGGTTCCAAGGGATTAGGCTCCACAGGTGTAGATTGGGCTATGCTTTCTTTAAATTTAGATTCTTGCCCCATGCTAAAACTAAATATTCAAGGACATGAATTTAATGGGCTACTGGATACAGGTGCAGACCTTAGCATCATCTCTCGTCAAGAATGGCCAAAACATTGGCCATTACAACAAGCCACTCAAACGCTTCGAGGCCTAGGAGTGGCAACTAATCCCCATAGAAGTGCAATGGTATTAGATTGGAAGGATCCTGAAGGATGTGAAGGAACTACACAGCCATATGTATTGGATCATCTTCCCATAAATTTATGGGGACGAGATGTCCTAGATCAATTAGGTTTGACATTAACAAATAACATCAACCAAAATGCACCCACTATTATGACTAGACAAGGTTTTAGGAGAGGAAAAAGATTAGAAAAACAAGAATAAGGTATAGCAGCACCAATACAAATAGATCAAGGAACAGACAGACATGGGTTGGATTTTCAGAAAGGGCCACTGAGACAATAAAAATTACTTGGAAATCAGAAAGACCAGTATGGGTTCCTCAGTGGCCCCTGACTAAAGAAAAGATACAAGCAGCCCATGACCTGGTCAAACAACAATTAGCGGAAGGACATATACAACCTTCTGTATCTCCCCATAATACTCCCATTTTTGTCATCAAAAAGAAATCTGGTAAATGGAGATTATTGCAAGATTTAAGAGCCATTAATAATGAGATGGTTATTATGGGACCTGCTCAATCAGGGATTCCTCAGTTGTCTGCTTTGCCAAAAACCTGGTATGTTTTAGTTATAGATATTAAAGATTGTTTTTTTTTTCAATTCCAATTCATCCTGAGGATAGTCCACGTTTTGCATTTACTATCCCTGCACTGAATCATGAAGGTCCTGATCAGAGATATGAATGGAAAGTACTCCCTCAAGGGATGGCTAACAGCCCAACTATGTGTCAAATTTATGTTAACAAAGCAATCCAGCCACTTAGAAATCAAAATCCTGAACTACAAATATTTCACTATATGGATGATGTATTATTAGCACACAAAGATAAAAACACATTGCTAGAATGTTATGCCACACTTACAAACTTATTAAAAAATTATAATCTAGAGATAGCAATAGATAAAGTACAATTAAATTTTCCGATAATTATTTAGGAGTTCTATTATCCTCAACCATGGTCCGTCCACCAAAAATTCAAATATGAGTAGATCAACTCAAATCACTTAATGACTTTCAAAAGTTATTAGGAGACATAAATTGGATAAGGCCTTATTTAGGTATACCAACAGGAGAGTTGGGACCTTTATTTGATATCCTAAAAGGTCCATCAGATCCAAATTCACCCCGAATGTTAACGCCTGAAGCAAGAAAGGCATTAAAAATCATTGAAACATATATGGAAAATATGCATTTGGATAGAATTGATATAAGTTTGCCTTTATTATTTATTGTACTACCAACAAAAAATATTCCTACAGGAGTATTTTGGCAAGAAGGTCCATTATTATGGATACATTTATCTTATTCTCCTAACACTATTCTTACTAGGTATCCTGAGGCTGTAGGACAATTAATACTCAAAGGAATAAAAGCAGCAAAGGGAGTGTTTGGAATTTCTCCCAATAAAATTATTACTCCATATACTATGAATCAAATTGACGAGTTAGCTAATGAGTTAAATACTTGGGCAATAATCATGTGCAAATCTAATGTTTCATTTGATAACCACTTACCATCTAATCCTTTATTGTCTTTTTGGTCATTGCATCCTGTAATTTTTCCAAAAATGACAAGAAAAACACCTATCACGAATGCTCCAAATATATTCACTGATGGGTCAAATAATGGTACAGCAGCAGTAGTTACCCCTGATCAAACTTTTACATTTTTAGTACCCAAACAATCAGCTCAAAAGGTAGAGCTTAATGCAGTTTTACAAGCTTTTGTGATGTTTAAAGATTCTGTATTTAATTTATTTTCTGATAGTCAGTATGTAGTTAATGCTATAGTATCTCTTGAAGATGCTGGTAGGATTTCCCCTTCTTCTACTGTTTTCTCTTTGCTTTCCACTATACAAAGTCTAATCTGGGACAGAAAAGATCCATTCTTTATAGGACATATCAGGGCACATACAGGATTGCCTGGAGCCCTTAGTTTGGGCAATGATTTAGCAGATAAAACTACACATGACATACATATTTTCTCTACACTAGAAGAAGCTATAAATTTTCATAAAAAGTTCCATGTCAATGCTAATACTTTACAAAAGCGTTTTAAAATAACTAAGGAACAAGCTAGACAAATAATAAAACAATGTCAAAATTGTGTGACCTTTTTACCACAAGTTAATCTTGGAGTCAATCCTAGAGGATTGATACCTAACCATATTTGGCAGATGGACATCACACACTTGCCAGAATTTGGAAAATTAAAATATTTGCATGTTACAGTTGATACTTCTTCTGGATTTTTGATGGGCTCCCTTCACGCCGGAAAAAAAAAAAAAAAAAAAAAAAAAAAAAAAAAAAAAACACTAAAGATGTTATAGCTCATTGCTTACAAAATTTTGCCACTGTGGGTGTTCCAAAACTGTTAAAAACAGATAATGCCCTTGGTTATTCTTCTACCTCTTTTAAACAATTTTGCTCAACATTTGGCATTACTCAATCCACAGGGACAAGGCATAGTTGCAAGAGCTCATCAAACTATTAAAATGTACTTATTAAAGCAAAAAGAAGGAATTGGGAAGGGGTATATATTCCCCAAAGATAAACTTAAAATAACCCTTTTTACTCTAAACTTTTTAAATTTGGATTCATCAGGACTTAGTGCTGCGGAAAGGCATATGTGTCCAAAAAATGTGCATAAGCCCAAGGTACTTTGGAAGGATATTCTAACAGGACAATGGAAAGGTCCTGACCCAGTAATTTTCTGGAGTCAGGGGTCTGTTTGTGTGTTTCCACAGGGAGAACAGCAGCCGATTTGGATTCCAGAAAGATTAACTAAAGTGATTTCTACAGACCAAAAAGAAGATGATTTGGCTCAAATCCATAACAACTGATATCCAAAACTCCAGTTTGGCTATTCTTACATCTGCAACAGAACCAGGATGCTTTTTTCAATATCTATTTTATTATTGCCCTTTGCCATATCATGAAGTTCTATTTTGTTTTTTGAGCTCATACAGACCTAGGTTAATGTTTTGTTGATCAGTTCTATTTTTTGACTATAGAGTTTTTAAACATTGCAATGGAGATTTCACCTATAAAAAGTTATAAGGCCTTTACTATAATGCTATGTGTTGTATGTATTATATTATGTGTGCACACTTGTGTTTTGTGTTATATGTTTGAATGTACGTATGTCCATATATCATATATGATGAGCGCTCATGATAAAATGGATCCAAATATTTTTTTTCACGTGATTTATATGGTTTAATTTAAATTGGGTAAACAACTGTTGAGGATTGTTTTAATATGTAAACAAAAAAAGAAGGTTAACAGATCTGTTTGTTTACTTTCACCTTTCCTTTTCATTATATTTAATAATTCTCTTAAAGATAATGTAAATTGTTAAGAAAATTATTTTCTTTTAGTGCCTTCTGTAGTTACATAACTTTTTCTTTAGCCATTATTGCCAGAATTCCTATCTTCATCCCAGTGCTGTTGAAGACAATGTAAATTGTTAAGACAATTGTTTTCTTTTAGTGCCTTCTGTAATGTTACATAATTTTTTCTTTAGCCATTATTGCCAGAATTCCTATCTTCATCCCAGTGCCGGTGAAGACAATGTAAATTGTTAAGAAAATTGTTTTCTTTTAGTGCCTTCTGTAATGTTACATAATTTTTTCTTTAGCCATTATTGCCAGAATTCCTATCTTCATCCCAGTGCTGGTGAAGTCAAAGATAAAACCAATCTACAGCTTCTACAATAGCCATCACTGAACTGCTTGCAGAACTTGCCTGGACACATTGTGAGCTCACCTGTATGCATTGTGAACTATCTGTTGGTGCAGCGACTTGTGGTAGTGTTGGGGTATTTTTGCTGATGATGTCATTGGTGGTACAATTTTTCCAAAAGGAGCCGTCAATTGGCTTGGTGTATCTTCCTCCCTTCTGCTTGTCATGATCGTCCAGCTAAAATTTGGGGGCCAACAGAGGTGAGGCAAAGAACCTCACCCCCCCGCTGGTACAAAGACCTCTCCACAGGTGTGGCTGTATACTGGACCGGTAGTCAGTGACGGGTAAGATCCAATTGCAATGGTACCAACCTACGGACCATATGTATTTGGACAACCTAAGGCAGGCACGGTCCCTAAGCCACATGCTTTTTGTTTAAACAGAGAGGGGGAGATGTTGAGAGCCACAGCCGAAGGGGCCCCAGCAAATTTCCAGCTGCCAGCAACCAGCTGCCGGCTGATGATTGGCTCACAGCAGCCCCAGCAACATCTAGCTGATTGGCTCCTCTGCGGTGATGCTCATTGGGCTGTTTCCCTGCCCTTTCAGACCACGGAGCTGCTCATTGGGGGACTTTTTTGGCTCCGCCCATGGGACCCAGCCAATCGGCCTCAAGAGCAGGAGGATTGTGGGAGGTGGAGAGAAGCTTGTGTGGGAGAGAGAGGCTTGTGGAAAGCTGTTGGTGGCAGTTGAGGCTCTGAGGGTTTTTCCTGAGAGGCTGTTTTGTTTGGCGTGTGTGGTTCTAAAAATAAAGTTAGTTTCTTTTGACAAGTGGCTCCTGATTGTGCCCAGCCAGACTGCGGCAGATTAGACCCCTTGGAAGACAGGACAACAGACAATGAAGACAAACTATATAATCTTGAAAAGAATGTAGACCACACAGTGAAAATGGTAAGAAACAATGAGCAGAACATTTGAGAAATAAAGATAGCATAAAAAGACCAAATTTAAGAGTTATTGGGATAGAGGAAGGCAAAGAGATCCAAACCAAAGGAATAAGCAATCTATTCAATGAAATAGTATCTCAGAAAATTTTCCAAACATGAAAAATGAATTGGAAATCCAAATTCAAGAGGTTTACAGGACACCAAATGTACAAAATCACAGCAGATCCACACCAAGTCACATTATAATGAAAATGCCTAACAAACAGAATAAGGAAAGAATATTAAAAGCCATGAGAGAAAGGAATCAGATTACATATAGGGAGAAACCAATTAGGTTAGATGCAGATTTTTCAACCCAGACTCTGAATGCTAAAAGATCCTACAACAACATAAATCAGGCTCTAAAAGAAAATGGATGCCACCAAGAATTTTTTACACAGTAAAGTTAAGCTTTAGATTTGATGATGAAATAAAAACCTTCCATGATAAACAAAAGTAAAAAAAAATTAACAGCTAGAAAACCTGTAATATGGAACATTCTTGGCAAAATATTCTATGAAGAGGAAATGAAAAACAACAATGAAAATCAGCAGAGGCAGATATTAAACTGAAGTAAAAGCTAATCAAAGAAAAAACCAAGTCAAGTTAAATATCACAAATGAACAAAAATCGCTCGGAATACAAATCATGCCTCAATATTAAACCTGAATGTTAATGTCCTAAACTCACCAATCAAAAGGCATAGCTTAACTTATTGAATCAATGAAAAAGACCCAACAATATGCTGCCTCCAAGAGACTCATCTCATAGGAAAAGACATACACAGACTGAAGGTGAACGGGTGGGAAAAATCATACCACTCACATGGACTGTAGAAGCAAGCAGGGGTTTCCATCCTTGTATCACATACAGTAGACTTCAAGCTAAAGTTTATGAAAAGGGATAAAGAAGGACATTTCATACTGCTCAAGGAAAACATACACCAACAAGATATAACAATTACAAATATATATGCCTAAAATAATAAAGCATCTATGTTCATAAAACAAACTATTCTCAAGTTAGAGAGTCAAATTGACCATAACACAATAATTATAGAAAAGTTTACCCAAAGTCTTTCACCACTGGGTAGATCTTCCAAACAAAAGTTAAACAAAAAAGTATAGACTCAATAATACAAAATGACTTAGACTTAACTGACAAATATAGAATATTTCATCCTTCAACAAGAAAATATACTTTTTCTCAGCAGGACATGGATCCTTCTCTAAAATAGACCATATATTAGGTCACAAAGCAACTCTTAACAAATACAAAAAAGTAGAGATACTACCCTGTGTTCTATCAGATCACAATGGAATGAAATTAGAAATCAAGGATAAAATAAAAAATAAAACATACTCCAACACCTGGAGACTAAACAATATGCTACTGAATGAACAATGGGTTGCAGAGAACACTGATACAACATATTGAAATCTTTGGAACACAAAGAGAAAAGTACACTGCATGGAGTTCATTCCTTAAAAGAAGAAAAAGTTAACAAATAAATGACCTAGCACTACATATCAAAGCCCTAGTAAAAGAAGAAAAAAACACCAATAGAAACAGAAGCCAGGAAGTAATTAAAATCAGAGCTGAAATCAATTAAATTGAAACAAAAGGAATAATTTTTAAAAATTGACAAAAGTTGGTTCTTGGAATATATAAATAAAATTGATAAACCCTTAGCCATGCTAAGAAAGAGAAGGAGAGAGAGAAAACTGAAATCATTAACATACATGATGAAAAAGTAAATATCACACTGACACTACAAAAATACAGAAGATAATTAGAAATTATTTTGAAGACTTGTACTCTAAGAAAATAGAAAATATTGAAGGCATCAACAAATTTCTAAAGGCGTATGAGTTGCCCAAATTGAATCACAATGATATACACAATTTAAACTGATGAATTTCAAGCAAGAAATTAGAAGAAATCTACCAACCAAGGAAAGCTCAGGACCGGATAGATACACAACTGAATTCTACAAGGCCTATGAAGAAGAGCTAATGCCTATAATCTACAAATTATTTCAGGAAATAGAAAAAGAGGGAGCACTCCCAAACTCATTCTATGAGGCCAATATCACCCTGATCCCCAAACCAGACAAAAACACTTCAAAGAAAGAAATCTTCATACCAATATCACTAATGAACATAGATGCAAAAATTCTCAATAAAATTCTGGAGAATCAAATATAAAAACATATCAAAAATATAATGCACCACAATCAAGTGGTGTTCATCCCAGGGATGCAAGGTTGGATCATAATATGGATATCATTAAATGTAATTCATCACATCAATAGACTTAAAGATAATAATTATATAATCATCTCCATAGATGCAGAAAAAGAATTTGACAAAATACAGCACCCCTTTATGTTCAAAACACTAGAAAAATTAGGGATACAGGAACATATCTCAACATCATAAAGGCTACCTATGCTAAGCCCCAAGCCAACATCATTCTAAATGGAGAAAATTTGAAAGCATTCTCTCTAAAAACTGGAAGAAGAAAGAGATGCCTTCTTTCACCAATTCTATTTAACATAGTTCTTGAAACACTGGCCAGAGCAATAAGACAAACAAAATAAATTAAAGGATATGGATAATAAAAAGAACTCAAATTAGCACTATTCGCCAATGATATGATTCTCTACCTAGAAGACCCAAAAAATTCCACCAGAAAATTTCTAGAACTAGTAAATGAATTCAGCAAGTAGCAGGCTACAAAATCAACACCCATAAATCAAAGGCATTTCTGTATATCAGTGACAAATCCTCTGAAAGTGAAACAAGGAAAACTACTCCATTTATAAAATCCTCAAAAAAAATTGGGAATCAAGAAAAGATGTGAAAGACCTCTATAATGAAAACTACAGAATGCTAAACAAAGAAATTAAAGAAGACCTTAGAATATGGAAAAATCTCCCTTGTTCTTGGATAGGCACAATTAACATTGTCAAAATTACCATATTGCCAATAATTCTATACAAATTTAATGGAATTCCAATAAAAACTTCAATGATATTCCTAAAAGAAATAGAAAAAGCAATCATGAAATTCATCTGGAAAAATAAGAGACCCGAATAGCTAAAGTAATCCTTATCAAGAAGAGTGAAGAAAATGGCATCACTATACCAGACCTTAAACTATACTACAAAGCAATAGTAATAAAAACAGCATGGTATTGGCACCAAAATAATCTGGTAGACAATTGGTACAGAATAGAGGACACAGAAACTAACCCACATAATTACAATTATCTTATATTAGATAAAGGCACCCAAACCATACATTGGAGAAAAGACAGTCTCTTCAATAAATGGTGCTGAGAAAACTGGAAATCCATATACAGTAAAATAAAATTAAACCCCTATCTCTCACCAGGCACAAAACTCAACTCAATATGGATCAATAACCCAGGAATTAAACCAGAGACACTGTGCCTATTATAAGAAAAAGTAGGCCCAAATCTCCATCATGTTGGATTAAGCCCCAACTTTCTTAATAAGACTTCTATATGACACACACACACACACACACACACACACACACACACACACACACACAAATGGAATATTACTCAGCAATGAAAGGGAATAAAATCATGGCATTTGCAGGTAAATGAATGGAGTTGGAGTATATAATGCTAAGTAAGCTAATCTCTAAAGACCAAATGCCAAATATTTTCTCTGATAAGGAGTAAGGAGGCTGACTCAGAGTGGGGTTGGGAGGGGAAGCATGGAAGGATTTGATGAATTGTAGATAGGGCAAAGGATTGGGAGGTGAAGGAAGGGGGCAGGGGATAAAATGGTGGTGGAATGAGATGGATATCATAACCCTAAGTAAATGTATGAAAACACAAATGGTGTGAATATACTTTATATACAACCAGAGATATGAAAAATCATGCTCCATATGTGTAATATGAAGTGTAATGCATTCTGCTGTCATATATAAAAAAATAGAATAAAAATAAATTTAAAAAATGTGGTACAAAATGGATACTAGTCACACATAAAAATATAAAACCCTGTCATTTGCAACACAATGGAACTAGAGGTAATTATGTTATATATTATGTGACATAAGCCAAGCAGAAAAAAATGACAGGTACCACATGATATCAATCACATTTGAAATGGAAAATTGATCTCATAAAGTCAAGAGTAGAATGCTGGTTACCAGAGGGTGATAAGAGTAGAGAATAGGGTTTTATCAGTGGACACTGCTATTAGGAAAGAATAAAGCATTCTGAAGTGTTTTTGCACAATAAAGTTGATTATTAATAACAATAATTTATTGTATTGCTATATACTTTAAAAAGGTAGATGAATTTTGAATATCATCACTATAAATAAAAATATTTGACAGGTATGTTTATCTTGATTTAAACATTATACTACACATAGTATAATATTAGCAAGTTATGTTTTTATATATCAACCAAAAATAATTTTTAAAATTAATCTTACACCTGAAGAAATTAGAAACAAGGCATATTAAATCCAAAGCAAACAACAACAACAACAAAAAAGAAATAATAAATATTGGAATGAAATTAAAAGTAGAAAATTAAAAGAAAAAAATCAACAAAATAAAAAAGTGACTCTTTTAAAAGTTTAATAAATTCTCTGCCCAGACTAACTAAGAAAGAAAAAAGGAAATAAAAATAATTAATATGAAAAAGAAAAGAGTGTATGTGTATCTAACTCTGGATCCCATAGACATTAAAATGATAATAAAAAATATTATCTCATTGCTCAAGAATACTCTGAATAAAATGGATCAAATCTTTGAAGGAAACAACCTGCCAAAGCTCACAGAAGAAATAATTGGAAAATTGATTAGATATATATCTATTAAAATAATTAAATCAATAATTGATAACTTACCAATACAGGAAGCACTATACCCAGATGATTTCACTGGTAAATATTACCAAAAATTTAAGGAAAAAAACACTTATTTCTCTCTAATCACTTTCCATAAATTGAAAACAGAATATTACCTAAGTCATTCCATAAGTCTGCATTGCACCTAACATCAAAACTAGACAAAATCGTTACAGGAAAGCTAACTATTCCAAAAAAATTCATGAATATATATGCAAATTTACTGAACAAAGTGTTACAAATTGAATCCACTACTTTTTAAAAATAATTACTCCTCAGTTGTGCAAGGCTCATTCATCATCTGAAAATCAGTTTATGTAATCTATTACATCATTAAGCTAAAGAATAAAACTTGCATGACTATCAATAGAGGTAGAAGTAGTATATGACAAGAAATTCTGAAACTTTGGGGTAAAATCATGCAAACTAAAATTTTGTCTTCATTTAGTACATGAAGGAGGTCTTAAGACACACTTCCCAGCCACAAAATGTATTCCACTCATTGGAATATTCATTACCATAGCCTTCAGGGCATTTAGTTTATGTGTTACAGACTTTTAATATTTATTTTTTGGACAATTTGAAATTCTTTTTTTTTAAGAGAGAGAGGGGGAGAGAGAGAGAGAGAGAGAGAGAGAGAGAGAGAGAGAGAGAGAGAGAGAGAATTTTAATATTTATTTTTTTAGTTTTCGGCAGACACAACATCTTTGTTTGTATGTGGTGCTGAGGATCCAACCCTGGCTGCACGCACGCCAGGTGAGCGCGCTACCGCTTGAGCCACATCCCCAGCCCCATTGAAATTCTTATAAAGAGTTCAAGGAAGGGGCAATCCTCAATACCACCTTCTTTTTCTTCTTCTTCTTCTTCTTCTTCTTCTTCTTCTTCTTCTTCTTCTTCTTCTTCTTCTTCTTCTTCTCATCATCATCATCATCATCATCATCATTATTTAATCAATTGGAAAATTAATATAGAATAGCTAAAATTAATATTATAATATTATTTGAATACAAAATAATTCTCAGGAATTTAATAAAGACTCTAGATTTTTTATATGCACTAGAATATATATATATAATATCATACTAATAGGGTGTAATTTAGAGAGCTAAAGGAAATGTCACAGACTTATATAGCTGCTGGAGATTACTAAAGGTCATCTAGCCCATATTCTCCTTTCTTTAGAAAAACTTAAACCTAAATTTTCCCTGATGGCTCTTACTTCTAAAAACAGCTTTTTGTTCTATGACCTCACTATAAATATATATGTAGGTTCCTCCTCTGTGTGAAATGTCTGGGTTTTATCTACTCTAAATCACTACACACACCTTTGTGAGAATATTAAGACCTTTGCATAAACCTCAACTAAATTAATCTTGTGCTTATGAAGAACAATGCTATTATGTTCTGACTCATTTAAATCACATATAGGTATAATTCTATCTACATTAAATCACTTCCTCTTTTTTATATTGAGTTGGTGGTAGGGAAACTGCATCTGCCAAGATGAAGACAAGTCAGACATTCATAAATCCTCATTCCACTTGCTGTGGTTATAATTCTCATTCTTATCTACACTCAGATTGTTGACTACATAGCTAGGTCCTGAATAATGAGATGTGTATGACTGGTCTTAATTGACCTGTGATATAAACAAAAAGAGATGTTTGTCTTTGGCCATGAAGATTTTGGAAGTTAAACAGGTTTATTCTGTCCTAATAGTATAGATAAAATTTAGTTGTTATGCATTTAAATGTTTATCATAAAACACAGTGGATAGCAGATTTTGGAATCTGCAAAATTGCTTGACTAGCACAATGAATCAATCATTCTTTTTATTCAGTTTGTAACCAAATATTATTCAACTAAGAAATAATTTATCCAACACTTTTTGTAGAACATCTAGCATATACAAAGTTTTGGGCTTGGCAAAGGTAAAATTCATATTTTGAGTGAAGAGGGACTCTAATCACCTATCTTTTGGATTGCTTCTCTTTTTCTTTCTTTCTTTCTTTCTTTCTTTCTTTCTTTCTTTCTTTCTTTCTTTCTTTC
The DNA here is from genome assembly GCF_047511675.1 of Marmota flaviventris. Taxonomy (NCBI): domain Eukaryota; kingdom Metazoa; phylum Chordata; class Mammalia; order Rodentia; family Sciuridae; genus Marmota; species Marmota flaviventris. The sequence goes on from NC_092509.1 coordinate 4,557,424, forward strand.
TTTCTGTTTCTTCTTTAAAAAATAGCACTTTAATTCTTTTTATTTAGACATAAAAAGAAGATTAAGTAAATAGAAAATATTTTAAAACTAAAACTGAAATTTTAGTTATTCATCAACTTTACTGTATCCCCCTAGTAGAATCTTCCTCTAAAGAAAGTCTCAGTGAATTTTCTTATTAAAGCTTTTTTACCTGCCATGGAATAAAGTTGTCTTAAATAACTCAATGAAATACAGAAATTTAAACTAAACTAGTATATCTATTTAATTCATCATTTACTGGGTGAACTATTAAGTGGTAAAAAGCATTCTCCTAAAGTGGATTCCTAGATGACTAAATTTTTGTCAAGGCACACAATACAAAGACACAAAGAGAAAAAGTTATTAAATCACTTCTACCTTTTCTCCAAGTGAAAGGGAAAAAAAGTCAAATGCATCTATCCACCAACATTTTCATGTTCAAAACATCTTCAAACCCAATTACACATGTTGATATTTGAAACCCTCCATTCTTTTCCACTAGTTATTTTTATTTCTGCAAATTGACTCTCTGATGAAAATGTCATAAAAATGACTGGTTCCATAAACTTTGGAACCCTGGAGAGTCTTTTTCTTTCTTTTTTTTTAATATTTTATTTGTTTTAATCAGTTAAACATGACAGTAGAATGCACTTATATACTTTGATATATCATACATAGATGGGATATAATTTCTCATTTTTCTGAGTATACATATTGTAGAATCACATTGGTCATACAGTCACATACATACATAAAGTAATAATGTCTGTTTCATTCTACTATCATTCTTATCCCCACATCCCCTGCCTTCCCCTCCTTCCATTTCCCTCTACCTAATCTAAGGTAACGCTATTCTTTTCTTTTCTTTTTTTTTGCGTTACCATTCTTAAAATACATATACACCACAATTTTTGTATCTCTGTATATAAATATGTTGACACCCAATTCAAGTCTTCATTCATGTACTTTGTATAATGATGTCCATCACATTCCACCATCCTTGCTAATTCCCTGCCCCTCCCTTTCCCTCCCACCCCTCTTCCCTATCTAGAATTCATGTATTCCTCCCATGCTCTCCCTCTCAATCCCACTAAGAATCAACCTCCTTATATCAGAGAAAACATTTGGTATTTTGGCGGGGGAGGATTGACTTCACTTAGCATCATCTTCTCCAATGCTATCTATTTCCCTGAAAATGTCATTGGCTAGTATGGTTTTAAATTTTTTGAATAGCATCAAAGTATATTTTAGTAATTTTTGTACATTGAATATCATGGTTTTGATTTTTATACTGATTGTGCACTTAGTACTTTTTTTTATTCAACATGTTATGCAAAGTTGTTTATTTAATCTTGTAATGATGGGCATTGATTTTGTTTCCTATTTTTCACTGTTATGAGCAATGCTGTAATGGCTATTCTTCACCTTGTACCCTGTAACACTTGCAAAAGATTCTGTTTGGTAACATACTTACAGAGTATGTATCAGAGTCTCTACCTAAGTTAGCAGCTCAAAAGATATTTTTCTAGTTAGATGAAAATTATGGGCAGAGGAGATCCATTGTTTTAGTAAATCTCGACAATTGAAAGGGTTAAAGTTTCTTTTTTTTTAATTTTTATTTTTTTTTATTGTTGGTTGTTCAAAACATTACATAGTTCTTGATATATCATCTTTCACACTTTGCTTCAAGTGGGTTATGAACTCCCATTTTTAGCCCATATACAGATTGCAGAATCACATCAATTACACATCCATTCATTTACATATTGCCATACTAGAGACTGTCGTGTTCTGCTACATTTCCTATCCTCTACTACCCCCCCTCCCCTCCCCTCCCCTCCCCTCTTCTCTTTCTACCCCCTCTACTGACCTTCATTTCTCCTCCTTGTATTATTTTTCCCTTTCCCCTCATTTCCTCTTGTATGTTCTTTTGTATAACCCTGAGGGTCTCCTTCCATTTCCATGTAATTTCCCTTTTCTCTCCCTTTCCCTCCCACCTCTCATCTCTGTTTAATGTTAATCTTCTTCTCATGCTCTTCGTCCCTACTCTGTTCTTAGTTACTCTCCTCATATCAAAGAAGATATTTGGCATTTGTTTTTTAGGGATTGGCTAGCTTCACTTAGCATAATCTGCTCTAGTGCCATCCATTTCCCTGCAAATTCTATGATTTTGTCATTTTTTAATGCAGAGTAATACTCCATTGTGTATAAATGCCACATTTTTTTTAATCCATTCGTCTATTGAAGGGCATCTGGGTTGGTTCCACAGTCTTGCTATTGTGAATTGAGCTGCTATGAACATCGATGTAGCAGTGTCCCTGTAGCATGCTCTTTTTAGGTCTTTAGGGAATAGACCAAGAAGGGGAATAGCTGAGTCAAATGGTGACTCCATTCCCAGCTTTCCAAGAAATCTCCATACTGCTTTCCAAATTGGCTGCACCAATTTGCAGTCCCACCAGCAATGTACAAGTGTACTCTTTTCCCCACATCCTCGCCAGCACTTGTTGTTGTTTGACTTCATAATGGCTGCCAATCTTACTGGAGTGAGATGGTATCTTAGGGTGGTTTTGATTTGCATTTCTCTGACTGCTAGAGATGGTGAGCATGTTTTCATGTACTTGTTGATTGATTGTATGTCCTCCTCTGAGAAGTGTCTGTTCAGGTCCTTGGCCCATTTGTTGATTGGGTTGTTTGTTATCTTATTGTCTAATTTTTGGAGTTCTTTTTATACTCTGGATATTAGGGCTCTATCTGAAGTGTGAGGAGTAAAGATTTGTTCCCAGGATGTAGGCTCCCTATTTACCTCTCTTATTGTTTCTTTAGCTGAGAAAAAACTTTTTAGTTTGAGTAAGTCCCATTTGTTGATTCTAGTTATTAACTTTTGTGCTATGGGTGTCCTATTGAGGAATTTGGAGCCCGACCCCACCGTATGTAGATCGTAGCCAACTTTTTCTTCTATCAGACAGCGTGTCTCTGATTTGATATCAAGCTCCTTGATCCATTTTGAATTAACTTTGTGCATGGCGAGAGAAAGGGATTCAGTTTCATTTTGTTGCATATGGATTTCCAGTTTTCCCAGCACCATTTGTTGAAGATGCTATCCTTCCTCCATTGCATGCTTTTAGCCCCTTTATCAAATATAAGATAGTTGTATTTTTGTGGATTGGTTTCTGTGTCCTCTATTCTATGCCATTGGTCCACCCACCTGTTTTGGTACCAGTACCATGCTGTTTTTGTTACTATTGCTCTGTAGTATAGTTTGAAGTCTGGTATTGCTATACCGCCTGATTCACACTTCCTGCTTAGCATTGTTTTTGCTATTCTGGGTCTTTTATTTTTCCATATGAATTTCATGATTGCTTTCTCTATTTCTACAAGAAATGCCATTGGGATTTTGATTGGCATTGCATTAAACCTATAGAGAACTTTTGGTAATATCGCCATTTTGATGATGTTAGTTCTTCCTATCCATGAACAGGGTATATTTTTCCATCTTCTAAGATCTTCTTCTATTTCTCTCTTTAGGATTCTGTAGTTTTCATTGTATAAGTCTTTCACCTCTTTTGTTAGGTTGATTCCCAAGTATTTTATTTTTTTTTTTTTTGAAGATATTGTGAATGGAGTGGTTGTCCTCATTTCAATTTCAGAGGATTTGTTGCTGATATACAGGAATGCCTTTGATTTATGCGTGTTGATTTTATATCCTGCCACTTTGCTGAATTCATTTATTAGCTCTAATAGTTTCTTTGTAGAGCCTTTTGGGTCTGCTAGGTATAGAATCATATCATCTGCAGAGAGTGATAATTTAAGTTCTTCTTTTCCTATTTTTATGCCTTTAATTTCTTTCGTCTGTCTAATTGCTCTGGCCAGTGTTTCGAGAACTATTTTGAACAGAAATGGTGAAAGAGGGCATCCCTGTCTTGTTCCAGATTTTAGAGGGAATGCCTTCAATTTTTCTCCATTCAGAATGATGCTAGCCTGAGGCTTAGCATAGATTGCTTTTACAATATTTAGGTATGTTCCTGTTATCCCTAGTTTTTCTAGAGTTTGGAACATAAAGGGATGCTGTACTTTGTTGAATGCTTTTTCTGCATCTATCGAGATGATCATATGGTTCTTATTTTTAAGTCTATTGATGTGGTGAATAACATGTATTGATTTCCGTATATTGAACCAGCCTTGCATCCCAGGGATGAATCCTACTTGATCATGGTGCACAATTTTTTTGATATGTTTTTGTATCTGATTCGCCAGAATTTTATTGAGGATTTTTGCATCTAGGTTCATTAGAGATATTGGTCTGAAGTTTTCTTTCTTTGAAGTGTCTTTGTCTGGTTTAGGTATCAGGGTGATGTTGGCCTCATAGAATGAATCTGGATGTTCTCCCTCTTTTTCTATTTCCTGAAGTAGCTTGAAAAGTATTGGTATTAGTTCCTCTTTAAAGGTTTTGTAAAATTCTGCTGTATACCCATCCGGTCCTGGGCTTTTCTTAGTTGGTAGTCTTTTGATGGTTTCTTCTATTTCCTCAATTGATATTGTTCTGTTTAGGTTGTCTATATCCTCCTGACTCAATCTGGGCAGATCATATGACTTCAGAAATTTATCTATGGCTTCACTATCTTCTAATTTATTGGAGTATAAGGATTCAAAATAATTTTTGATTGTCTTCTGTATTTATGAAGTGTCTGTTGTGATATTGCCTTTTTCATCCCGTATGCTAGTAATTTGAGTTCTCTCTCTTCTTCTCTTTGCTAGCATGGCTAAGGGTCTGTCGATTTTGTTTATTTTTTCAAAGAACCAACTTTTAGTTTTGTCAATTTTTTCAATTGTTTCTTTTGTTTCGATTTCATTAATTTCTGCTCTGATTTTAATTATTTCTTGCCTTCTACTTCTTTTGCTGTTGTTTTGCTCTTCTTTTTCTAGGATTTTGAGATGAAGTATGAGATCATTTATTTGTTGGTTTTTTTTTTTTTTCTTTTTTTAAGGAATGAACTCCAAGCAATGAATTTTCCTCTTAGAACTGCTTTCAATGTGTCCCATAGATTCCGATATGTTGTGTCTGTGTTTTCATTAATCTCTAAGAATTTTTTAATTTCCTCCTTGATGTCTTCTATAGCCCATTGATCATTCAGTAACCTATTGATCATTCTCCAAGTGATGTATGCTTTTTCCTTCCTTCTTTTATCGTTGATTTTCAGTTTCATTACATTATGATCAGATAAGATGCATGGTATTATCTCTACTCCTTTATATTGTCTAAGAGTTGCCCTGTGACATAATATATGATCTGTTTTTGAGAAGGATCCATGTGCTGCTGAGAAAAAAGTGTAACTGCTTGATGTTGGGTGGTATACTCTATATATGTCAATTAAGTCTAGGTTATTAATTGTGTTATTCAGTTCTTTAGTTTCCTTATTCAACTTTTGTTTGGAAGATCTGTCCAGTGGCGAGAGAGGTGTGTTGAAGTCTCCCATGATTATGGTATGGTGGTCAATTATACTCTTGAACTTGAGAAGAGTTTGTTTGATGAACATAGCTGCACCATTGTTTGGGGCATATATATTTATGATTGTTATGTCTTGTTGGTGTATGGTTCCCTTGAGCAGTATGTAGTGTCCCTCTTTATCCCTTTTGATTAACTTTGGCTTGAAATCTATTTTATTTGATATGAGTATGGACACTCCTGCTTGTTTCCGAAGTCCATATGAGTGATATGATTTTTCCCAACCTTTCACCTTCAGCCTATGTATGTCTTTTCCTATCAAATGCGTCTCCTGTAGGCAGCATATTGTTGGGTCTTGTTTTCTGATCCATTCTACTAGCCTGTGTCTCTTGATTGGTGAGTTTAAGCCATTAACATTTAGGGTTATTATTGAGATATGGGTTGTTCTTCCAGCCATATTTGTTTATTTCTGTTACTAAACATGGTTTGTTTTCCTCTTTGATTATCCCCCCTCCTTTACTGTCCTACCTCCCACTGTTGGTTTTCATTCTTATTTTCCATTTCCTCTTCCTGTAATGTTTTGCCGAGGATGTTTTGAAGAGATGGTTTTCTAGCTGCAAATTCTTTTAACTTTTGTTTATCGTGGAAGGTTTTAATTTCATCTTCCATCCTGAAGCTTAATTTCGCTGGATACACAATTCTTGGTTGGAACCCATTTTCTTTCAGTGTTTGAAATATTATTCCAGGATCTTCCAGCTTTCAGAGTCTGTGTTGAAAGATCAGCTGTTATCCTGATTGGCTTACCCCTAAATGTAATCTGCTTCCTTTCTCTTGTAGCTTTTCAAATTCTCTCCTTATTCTGTATGTTGGGCATCTTCATTATAATGTGTCTAGGTGTGGATCTCTTATGATTTTGCACATTTGGCGTCCTGTAGGCTTCTAGGATTAGGGGTTCTGTCTCATTCTTCAAGTCTGGGAAGTTTTCTCGTATTATTTCATTGAATAAATTGCTCATTCCTTTGGTTTGGAGCTCTATACCTTCCTGTATCCCAATGACTCTTAAGTTTGGTCTCTTTGTGTTATCCCATATTTCTTGGATGTTCTGCTCATGGTTTCTTAACAGTCTTGCTGAGCTGTCTATGTTCTTTTCCAGTTGAAATACTTTGTCTTCATTGTCTGATGTTCTATCTTCTAGGTGTTCTACTCTGCTGGTAGTATTCTCAATTGAGTTTTTAAGTTGGTTTATTGCTTTCTGCATTTCTAGGATTTCTGTTTGTTTGTTTTTTATAACCTCTATCTCCCTGTATAGTTGATCCTTTGCTTCCTGGATTTGTTTGTGTAATTCCTTGTCGAAGTGATCTTTCATTGTCTGATTTTGCTCTCTAATGTCTTCCTTGATACTCCAGATCATCTGAAGCATATATATCCTGAATTCTTTATCTCACATTCCATCTGCTGCAGCTGTTACCTCTTCTAAAGTTGAGTTGACCTGCATTGCTTGTAGTCCTTTCTTTCCTTGTCTTTTCATACTGCTTGCGTTTCTTTCTTCTTGGTGAAACTGTTGTGTTTTTGAAAAATTTTCCCCCCTATATATTTATATTGCTCTTGTATAGTTGAAAAGTCTCCCTTGCAGGTTCGGGTGGGGGCTCTGCTCTGCCCCTCCTCCAATTGGTGTGAGGTGTCTACCACTCCCGCGGACCCCTGGGCCTGATCCGCCGTTCTGTCTCAGGTCTGCCTACCTTGCAGGTGGGGGCGAAGGCTCTGCCCTGCCCCTCCTACCACGCCCGGGGACCGCTAGGCCTGATCTGCAGGTTGGTCGCAGTTCTGCCCACCTTGCGGGCACGGGTGGCAGTTCCGCTCCGCCCCCACTCCAATTGGGGTCACTTGACCACCACACAGGTGGGCCGCTGGGCCTGATCTGGGCGCTGGCGAAGGCTCTGCTCTGCCCCTACTCCAGTTGGGGTGAAGTGTGTACCACGCTGGCAGGCCGCTGGGCCTGATCCGCCGGTCTGTCGCAGGTCTGCTTACCTTGCTGGCGCAAGCAGCGGCTCTGCCCTGCCCCTCCTACCACGCCCGCAGACCGCTGGGCCTGATCTGCAGGTTGGTCACAGGTCTGCCTACCTTGCGGGCACGGGCGGCGGCCCCGCTCCTCCCCTCTGGCTCGATGACAAAGCGAGAGAGACTCGGGTATCTGTGACTCACCCTCCCTACCAGGAGACCAACTGTTTCCGTCGCCACTGGCACCGATGAAGTTCTCTCCTCGGCCGCTCTCCGATGACATCAGATCTCTGCCATGCTGGCATCCCCTGTTCTATGGCTGAATCCCATTTTCTTCTCTTCCAATAGGTGGAGCTGTGCCCTCTGAGCCGAGCTTCTGCCCTCTATGTGCTGACAGAAATCCCTGTAAGATTGCTCCTGGGAGTCTCTCATCCTGTTAGTCCAGAGCCCTTTTACTTATCCGGCCCCTCCCCCTGTTCCTCCTCCCAGCCAGCCAGCTAGGTCCTGTTCACTGGAGGCGGTTCCCCCAGGATCTGATTACACTTGCAGCCCCACTGCGTGTCCTATATCCCGAACGATGAACACCCTCTCTGTCATTCATCTAAGCCCCAGTGCTGTGGTGGGGTGATCTGGGAACGAACAGTTTAATTTTTCCGGACCCCTATGGTGGGCACGCCCCCAGAAACTGGCTGCTAAGATCTTGGGTGTCGCCGCTGGTGTTAAGGGGAGGTGGGGATCTGGAATCCCCTCTGCTTCCCTACAGACACGCCCCTGGAGAGATTCCCGAGGTTTCCTGGCTGCTTGTATCTGGAGGGGGTGGGAGTCACACACCTGCTAACGTGGATTCCGCTGGGAAGGAATTCTGTCAGCAGAACTCTGGTGATGTCACCTCTCTGCTATGGCGGGCCCCAGACTCCTTGCTGGAGTGTCCGAAGGGAGGGGTGGGACTGGTCTGTCTCTGGTTGGTTTCAGCTCCCGGTTTGCTATTTCATGAAGGCTTGGCGAGAGACCTCTTCCTAGAGTCCCTGCACTGCTCCTGCTGCGCTGCACCTCGGAGGCTATCCGCCCTGACGCGGGGGCCGCGTGCAGGCAGCCGACAGTAGCCGAGTCGCGCGGGCAGTGGCTGGCGGGTCTGGACCTCTGCGCTGCGTGGCGGAGATTCACTCGTCTAGGGCAAACTGTCACCTCCAAAAATCCTACCAATTCCCGGCCAGTCTCTCTTTAGTGGAATTTTGCTAGGAGTTTCTCAGCAGGTCGAATCTAAGTGTATCCATGCGTCTCTCTGACCCCGTTGTTGAGGAGGTACTGAAAGCGCTGCCTCCCCACTCGCTGCCATGTTGGATCCCCCCAAAGTTTCGAGTCTTTTTCTTTTAATCTTTCTAAGCTACTTGTTGTATCTGGAAAAGAGGGAACTTTATTTTTTTTTCTTTTTTTTAACTTTTAATTTTTTTAATAAAGCATTCTCATGCCCTCTTAATATTTAATTTTGCATTATAATTTATTCTGAAAGTCTACAAATCAACAGAGGAAGATGTAAGTTAATTCCCATTTTTATTTTAAATATTTATTATGCTGCATATATACCAATGTTAATTGATGCTTTCACTGCTCTTACATATTTGGTAATTATTTGCTTCCTCAGTTGAAAAACTAAATTATATTTGTGAGCTAGATTATGATTATATGTTTTCAAGGAATATTTGTCTTCTCCATTATTCTGTATGACATAGACTATTACATCATTATTTCATTGAGGGATAGATAAAATGGGAGTTACAGTTTCCAAAAAGTTGCTAAACGATCTATCCTTCAAGGAACTTGACTTTATCTCTCATGTTATCATTAGTAATTAACACATAATTTCACACAGTTTCTTATAACAGCTTTACTCATAATCACCAAAACTTATAATGCCATCAACAGATCAATGCATAGTCAATCTTTAGTAAATCCAGGCAATGATATATTATTCAGCACTAACAGAAAAGCACTATCAAGGTATGAAACGGTGTGGGTAAATGAAAAAGTGAAAGAAATCAATCTAATAGTGTTACACAGTAAGTTATTCTGGAAAGGATAAAACTCTGTCCTAAGTAAAAAGATCAGTGGTTGCCAGAGGTTGAAAAGAAGGGTGAATAGACAAAGCACCGAACAATTTTAGGGCTGTAAAATTATTCTGTTTTGTATTATAATGGTGGATGCTTATTTTTATACACTTACTCAAACACATATTATATGTATTACTGAGAATAAAATCTAATGTAAATTATAGACTTTGGGAAATTATGATATGCCAATGTACTTTAATCAATTATAACAAATGAATTACTATAGTGGAGGATCTTGATAATTTTAGAGGGTGTGCATGTGTGGGAAAGGGCATATACAGGGAAAGCTCTGTATTATTCTGCCAGGTTTGCCATAAGCCTAAACCTGTTCTAAAATAATTAAATCTCTGGGGAAAAAACTTACATTTTATTTAGCATCAATATGCTCAATGAGCATAACCCAGTTTATCCTCCACGATTTATAGGGTTTTTGTCTATTTTTGTTTCAGATTTTGTTTTTTGGGAGGTTTTTTTTTTTTTTTTTTTTTTTTTTTTTTGGTCTTTCAGGATTTTATTTTTATTTTTTCTTGACAGCTATGACATAAATTTTTTAAAATCATCTAATGTTTTATTGACTTTATAGCTCAAGGGTGTTTAAGATATCAGTACTCCCTTGTTGCTAAAAAATGGAATTGTATTTTATTTATTCTTTTAAAAGTTTTGGTTTTGTTTAGTTATTTAGGACAGTAGAATGTATTTCGACATACACATATGGAGTACAACTTCCTATTTTTGTAGTTGTACATGATGTTGAGTTATTCTGGTAGTGTACTCATATATGAATATAGTAATGTAATGTCCAAGTCATTCTATTCTCTTTCCCATTCTCATTTCCCCTCCCTCCCCTACTCTCCCCTGTCCAATCTGGTGAGCCTCCATGCCCCCAACCAGGATGCCTATTGTGAGTCAGCATTCATATATTAGAGAGAACATTTGGCCTTTGGTTTTTTGAGATTGTCTTATTTCACTTAGCATGATAGTCTCCAGTTGCATTCATTTACTAGCAAATGCCATAATTTTTTTCTTCTTTAAGACTGAGCAATACTCCATTGTGTATATATAGCACATTTTCTTTATCCATTCATCTGTTGAAGGGCACTTAGGTTAGTTCCACAGCTTAACTATTGTGAATTGAGCTGCTATTAGCATTGATGTGGTGGCATCAATATAGTGTCCTTTGGATATATACTGAGAATTTGGCAAACTGGGTCAAATTATGACCCTCTTCCAAGGTTTTTGAACTGAATTTTGTTCATAGATTCTCATTTTGGACCTTGGCAAGTTCTTTGCTTTTTAGAAGGAGGATACTAATCAAGTTTAATTGCAGTGTCAATGTAAGGAAATAGAGTTAGTACATGATAGCATGGGAATTTAGGTGATAGTGTAATGATTCAGAGCCAAAATGTTTTCAGCTACCACTAGTCAAAAAGTCCCAGGCCTTCTTGATAGGCAAATGGCCTGAAATTGGTCAAAGGGAGAGTTCCTAGGAAGGAGATTCCCTTGAATGGAATCAACTATCTTAAAATTCACGTCCAATAGGAATGTCAGAATTTGACTTTATTTGGAAGTTGTATTTTTGCAGATGTAATTAATATAAGGATAAAGATTATTAGGCTCTAAATCCAATGTGAATATATTTTTAAGACAGAAAAAATATCACTCAGAAATACCCAGGGAATGATCTCCCAAAGATGGAGGCAAACACTGAAATTATTTTGCCCCAAGAGAAAGAACTGCAGAGCTACCAGACCTGGAAGAGGCAGGTAGGGATCACTGCTCAGCAGATGCCTAGAATTTGGTCTTCTAACCTCAGGAACTGTGAGATGATATGGCTGTGTTGTTTCCATGTACTGTTTATTGTAATTTATTTTGGTAGCCATTAGAAATTATTATGTAGGATTTGCAGGGACCAAGTATATTAGCAACATCACTCCTTGATATCCTAGTTATGATAGCAAGATTCTTTCCATATAGAGGAAGAGAAGGGAGAGAGACAAAAAGTAAGCACTGTCAATTAAGGAAGCAATGAATTGTGTTAGGAAGAAATATATGCTTTATAGTGAGGTTTTCTTCATTGTTATCCTGGACTCAATATTCACTTGCTATAGGACCTTGGGCTAATTTCTTTATTTCTCCGAATCTTAGTTTTCTAATCTCTGAAGTTAACAAAAATAAACAATTCTACTTCATATTTCATTGAAAAATTAAGTAAAATATTTCAACCACAGCACTTGATACAATAATACCGGTATATTTTAAGGGCTTAATGAGCATCACTTTTAAAACCACTGTTACTACTAAAGCCACTGCTGTTGTGTGTTTTTATGATATATACCATAGTAAATCCTGGCATAGAAAAGTAAATAAAAATGAGAAAATTTCTGCATTTTCTCATCTTATTTTATTTCTTGATTTCTCTCTCTCTCTCTCTCTCTCTCTCTCTCTCTCTCTCTGTATGTGTGTTGAGAATTACACCATATATAATAAATACTTCAACCTTTCACTAGGGTTAGAAAATATGAAGTATTTCAGAGTAATATTTTAAGAAGTGGCTTGGATAGGTTTCACCAAAAAAAGGTGCTTTTGATTAAATACCAGCAGTAAGTTGGAAAACAGTCTCATTGTTCAGTTTCTATCTGCCTTTGTTCCTCGGCTTCCTTCTCCTCCCATTTAACTCTGTACTATAAGAGGCCTTTCTATGTGATTAAAGCATCAGGCTCCTCATTTACTCTAATTTTATATTTGGTTCAGTCAGGGAGAACCTAGATTTAATGTCACACACACACACACACACACACACACACACACACACAGAAAAAATATAAAGTTGGTTTGTACTCTTGTCTCCCTCCCCATAGATTGACTCTTGTTGCCCATGTCCATCAAGTTCACCCCCTCCTCATGGTGACCTGATATATACTACTCTCTCCTCTTCCCATAGGTTTACTGGTCTTAAGACCAAATGCTGGAGTGCTCCCCTGCACCTTGCTCAAACCTTAATAACTCTTCTTTTTTCACATAAAACTTCCTCACATTATCTTCATTTAAATGCACCATCAGTTTCCCCTTAAGACCCTGACTTACATAGGCATATAGCTAGCAAAATAACATTACAGGCAGAATTGGATGAACAAAGACTGCAGTAGGTCTCTATAGTCAAAAAATTGTAAAAGAATCCATGCAGTCAAACTAGATTAAATGAGAGGAAGAATAGTAGTCAGAGAATTCATAAGTGCCAAATCACAAAAGCCTTTGTGGGCCAATGTGAATAAAAATTTTGGTTATATTATTAATGAAAAGTAAAGTCATCAAAAATTTTTGAGCAGATGAGTAGCTTGGTATAAATTATTAACAGAATTATTCTCAGTTCTTTCAGAATGAACTAAATAAGGGATAGTATAGAAATAGCAAAACCAGGAAACAGTTGAAAATCCAGGAGAGAATGATGGTGGTTCAAACCTAGAGGCTGTTAGTAATAGTGGTAAGAGTGGTCACATTTGTGCTATATTTGAAGAGAAAGGCAATAAGAATTTCTGACACATTGAGTATGCAGCATGAGACAGGTGTCAATGATGCCGCAAAGCCGTTTTACCTGGAAAATTGTAAGTTATTGCTTATGAGATGAGTTTGAAGGTGGGGAGGAAAAATGTACAATGAGTTTTAAAAGCCTAGTGGACTACCAGGTAGTTATGGTAAAAATTAGTTGGCCATGAGAATTTGCAGACATCCAGGAATAAGCAGATATTTGAAAGCTTATTGGTACATAGATAGCCTGAAAATCCATTAATACTGATTAAAACTGGGAAGTGAGAAAGTGAAGACTAAAAAGTAGAGCTATTAAAAGGCTTATCCTTGGGACAAATAAAATTTTTACAAACCCAGGGTCCTCTTATCTAAAATATGTGTGCCATCCTTTGCCCATGCCTATGCAGTGCACAGATACTGAGGATCACCAGTGTGTTTCATTTCATATACACAGAAATATAAGAAAAAGATCCGTTTCCCCCTATTTATTTTTGTAAATTTATTCTTCAATTTTGTATCTGTAATGAAACTGCATTACTCTGATATCTATTTCATGTTCACCATTTTAAACTATGGCTAACTACAAAGGCACCTCATGTCAAAAGGAAATGATGTCTTCCTTGCTTTTATTGGCTTCCTATATAAACAGGTTTAACTATGATTTTTAGCATATAAATAAATTTCTTGAAGACAGTCCATAGATATTTCTTGCTTTGAAACTTCTTTATTTTGAATCTTTAGAAACATTTTTTTTATGTGAGTACTTAAAAATTAAGGCTTTTGTTCATTTTGAACAGTTGCCAGGTTATGATAAACTCAATCTGTTTTGGGGTACAACCTTTTTTTGTATTCATTTGTTATACAGATTTTATTTTTCTCAAATAATTCTATTTAGTTCTTTTTATTGATATTCTTTTGTATTCAGAGTTGTTTTTGCAATTCTGTCCTTGAAACATGTTTTTAAGCTTAATTTAAAATGTAGCTGTTAGAAAAATACAGCATTAGTAAACAAGCCTAAGATCTAGTGTTAGTACATATGTTAAGGAATAGGATATTATCAACATCCCCCAAACCACCTTTCCTCTCTTTTTCAATCATTACCTCCACTATCTTGGCTTAAAGATTATACAAGGATTTTGTGTCATTTTTGCTTCTGGCTTCTTTCACCAAACATTTTGCTTACATATGTCACTCACATTGTTCTATGTAGTTATGGCTGGTATGTAGCAATCCACCATGAGATTATTCCACAAGTTAATTAAGCATTCTTATCTTGATGGACAACTGAGAAGTTTTCGCTATGAAGTTATTTGAAATGTTTAAATATACATTTCAATACATTTTGTGATAAATGTCACATTTATGTTGTACATGCCTTTACCAAAGAATACAATTTCTAAATTAGAAGGAAGAATATAGTTTTTATTTTTTTAAAATTTTTTTGGTGGTATTCTGTTGCAATTAAGAATATAGTTTTTAAATATTAACAAATAATCTTCAAGCATAGTAGTACTAATTTAAACTCCTCCCATGAATGTATGGAATATCAGTTGCTCTGCTTCTATACCACACTTAAAATGTGTCATCTTTTTCATTTCAGTGATTTTGGTCCATTTGTAGAAATTATTTCAGATGTGTTTTTAATTCATAGTTTTCTGGACAAATGGAGGTTTGAATATTTTTTACGTATTCATTGACCATCTGGATGCTGGTTTATGATGTATGTTCTCAAATGTTTGGTTCACATCCCTCATATACCTTCTGTTTGTTATTTAGTGATTTTCAGGAAGGCATTCATTTTTAAAAACATTTCCTGTGCTATTTTCTTGGTTGTCACCATGAAAATGTCAGGTCAAGATTAATAGAAATATGTAAAATAAAGATAAAAGGTCAGTGTTCCAAGTACAGAGGTGACAGATGAGGCCATGGAAATAAATATGGTATAATAAAGATAACCTAGAGTGTATATATATATATATATATATATATATATATATATATATATATATATATATATTTTTTTTTTTTTTTCTATGTAGTTATGACTGATATATATTTTTTCTTAAGTAGTTATAACTACATAGAAAAATTATATATATATATATATATATATATATATATATATATATATATCTCCCAGAAACAGAATGTTTTAGAATCAGAGCTGAGACCAAAAACAGGAAAATACAGAAAGAGCCTGCAATGACAACTGAGCAGTAATTTCCAGGTAGGGAGGCCCAGGAAGCTGTGAGACTTGCTCTGCCAGTCTTGACATTGCTATTGTAGTGAAACACAAAGCTTTCTTGTTCAAATAAGGCTGATTCATTATTGACCTCATTGTGGCCTTCTGCAAACTCTCAGAGGATTCTGCTGAACTCTATGCTCCTGAAAAGCCATCCCCACTTTTTTTTGTCCCTGCTGTTGCAATAATTTTCAGAAGCTCAAAATTGAAATTTGCAATAGGTTCTATTGAAACCAATCTCATCAGCCCAGTTACTTTGTTTTCAACATTTACCTTTGGCACCACAATACTACAAGCCCTCATTATGTCCATGTGTATGCCTCAATGGATCAATTTTTGATTTTTATCCTCACAGGGAGCTCCTCATACTCTATGACTTTAAATCTCATAATCTAAATATCAATCTAATTACATATATATATATATATATATATATATATATATATTATATATATATATATATATATATATATAGAGAGAGAGAGAGAGAGAGAGAGAGAGAAAATCAAAACATTTCTCAAGGTGGACGCTCAGGTCATCTCCCTCTTTCATTCATACTGAGCTTCTTACAAATAAAGTACACAATTATATATTACTAGGTGACATTTATCATTTTTTACCCAATCTTTATTATGATTTTCCATCTTACTCAAAGAAAAAAAAAAAAAAAAACACCACTCTGAAACAACCCCACTCTGTTCCTTTCTCATCTTATATTCTATAAATCCATTCACCTAAATCCTTCTCCTTGTTCATCCTATATTAGCCACATTGGCCGTCTAGATTGCCCTAAAGATCCAGAAGACTTCTGCCTGGAGTTCACTTTCCTTAGGAACCTGTACATATACTTTCAGTTCTTCTTTCAGGTTTTGATCAAATTCAATGTTATCATGAAAGACTTTATTGATGATATCATTTGAAATATCAACCCCCATTTCACTATCTCCTTACTTTGGTTTATTTTTTTACTCCAAAATTTATGAATGTATGAGTTAAAGGATTTCTTTTATTTGATTCTTTTTCTTTTTTGTGTGTGTGTGTGTGTGTGTGTGTGTGTGTGTGGTGCCACGATCAAACCCAGGGCCTCACAGATGTAAGGCAAGCCCTTTAAAATTGATCTACAATTCCAATGTAGGTTAAATGATTTAATACTAGAAAATCAGCAAAATTTTACTGAGTCCATTCAGATATGAAACAAAATGGAATGAGGCAATACATTGGAAATGTAGGAGATATGAATTTAGATGTAGGTATAACTTGAAGCTGAAATCACAAATGACTTACAGTAAAGATGATATAAAGATCAATAACAGACAAAAGATTCTATGATAACTGGAATTATTTAATGTGCTTCTATTTAAGAGAATGAATCACTCAGGTTCCAAAAACAACCAATGGTAGTATGAGAAAACCACAGTTGAGGTAAGAGAGGTAGGTAAATATTGAAGGGAAGGAAAAAATGACATAGGGAAGATTTGGAAGTTTAACTGGTGTAGGCAGTTCAACTGTTTATCATTAAATTCTTCCTAGAGAACTCTGAAATCTCTAGGGGAAAGGAAAAATAATAATAATAATAACCTCACATAAATGTAAGTGTCTTGGACTTTAAGAACCTTAATTCTTATATAAATCTGCTTAACAAATAAGAAATTAAGATGAAAACTACAGGATTTTAATCTCAAAATGGATGAAGTATGTTTTTACCCATGACATATAAAAATCATTCAGAATGTTCAGGTATGAGTAAAATGTACTATTTAAAATGCTAAAGCTCTTAGGTACCATGAACTAATGCAAAATTCAACTTGGCCTGGAGAAGGTTTAGTTCATTAACTCAGACTGTAGGATTTGAATAGAACAGCGCAAGAATTAACCTGCAATAACAGATGCATCTAAACACGATTTTTCTACCCTAGTTTACCTCAAAGGATGAAAGCAGCATTAAGGGAAAAACTCGTGAAATCTGAATATAGTCTCTAGCTTACTTAGTATTATCCCAACAGTGATAAACAAATGAGCCATGAAATGTAAAATTAATTTTAGGGGAAACAGGTTGAAAAGTATACAGGAACCTCTGCATTACATTTTAAAATCCATCAAAACCATGGGTTGGGCTGGGGATGTGGCTCAAGCGGTAGAGTGCTGGCTGCCCGGGTTCAATCCTCAGCACCACATACAAACAAAGATGTTGTGTCCACTGAAAACTAAAAAATAAATACTAAAAACTCTCTCTCATACTGTGGGGTCGGGCTCCAAATTCCTCAATAGGACACCCATAGCACAAAAGTTAATAACTAGAATCAACAAATGGGACTTAATCAAACTAAAAAGTTTTTTCTCAGCAAAAGAAACAATAAGAGAGGTAAATAGAGAGCCTACATCCTGGGAACAAATCTTTACTCCTCACACTTCAGATAGAGCCCTAATATCCAGAGTATACAAAGAACACAAAAAATTAGACAATAAGAGAACAAACAACCCAATCAACAAATGGGCCAAGGACCTGAACAGACACTTCTCAGAGGAGGACATATAGTCAATCAACAAGTACATGAAAAAAGGCTCACCATCTCTAGCAGTCAGAGAAATGCAAATCAAAACCACCCTAAGATACCATCTCACTCCAGTTAGATTGGCAGCCATTATGAAGTCAAACAACAACAAGTGCTGGCGAGGATGCGGGGAAAAGGGTACACTTGTACACTGCTGGTGGGACTGCAAATTGGTGCAGCCAATTTGGAAAGCAGTATGGAGATTTCTTGGAAAGCTGGGAATGGAGCCACCATTTGACCCAGCTATTCCCCTTCTCGGTCTATTCCCTAAAGACCTAAAAAGAGCATGCTACAGGGACACTGCTACATCGATGTTCATAGCAGCACAATTCACAATAGCAAGACTGTGGAACCAACCTAGATGCCCTTCAATAGATGAATGGATAAAAAAAAAATGTGGCATTTATACATAATGGAGTATTACTCTGCATTAAAAAATGACAAAATCATAGAATTTACAGGGAAATGGATGGCACTAGAGCAGATTATGCTAAGTGAAGCTAGCCAATCCCTAAAAAACAAATGCCAAATGTCTTCTTTGATATAAGGAGAGTAACTAAGAACAGAGTAGGATCGAAGAGCACGAGAAGAAGATTAACATTAAACAGGGATGAGAGGTGGGAGGGAAAGGGAGAGAGAAGGGAAATTGCATGGAAATGGAAGGTCCCTCAGAGTTATACAAAAGTACATACAAGAGGAAGTGAGGGGAAAGGGAAAAATAATACAAGGGGGACAAATGAATGTCAGTAGAGGGGGCAGAGAGAGAAGAGGGGAGGGGAGGGGAGGGGAGGGGGGATAGTAGAGGATAGGAAAGGCAGCAGAACACAACAGACACTAGTATGGCAATATGTAAATCAATGGATGTGTAACTGATGTAATTCTGCAATCTGTATATGGGGTAAAAATGGGAGTTCATAACCCACTTGAATCAAAGTGTGAAATTTGATATATCAAGAACTATGTAATGTTTTGAACAGCCAACAATAAAAAATTAAAATAAAAAATAAAAAAATAAAAAGCTAAAAAACAAATTTAAAAAATATGGGTTATTTCAAAGTAAAAATTATTTTAAAACCTACAGTTGTGTAAAATATTTTTTCAATTTTAAGGTATAGTAATAAATATGTTTATAAGTAAAAAGTTCGATTATAGTAGACACTCTTTTTGTTTTTGTTTCTGTTGTGCTTTTGTTTTGTGACTGTGGTCTCAATAGAAAAAAGCTTTTAACATATTAGATATACCCAACAAACAAACAGAAATAAACATTCTGAAACAAATGTGTTCATCAGTTAATTATATTTATACATAATAGTGGGCTTCATTTTGACATATTCATAGATACATGGGATATAATTTGCTCTATTTAAAACCCCAGTACTTGCACTTTCCCTCCTTTTGTTCCTCCCCCTGTTGCACTTCCTCTCTTCTCTACAGGCCTTCCTTCTATATATTTACCATTTTATTTTTAATTGGTGCTTTATAAATATATACATAAAGGTGAAAGTCACTGTGGTATATTCATATATGTACATAGCAAAAGTTGGTCAGTTTCATTCCACAATTCCTCCCTTCTTTTGTCCCTCCATCCTCTTACTCAGTCCCTTTTCTCTACTCCACTGATCACCATTATATCTTCATGAGAACTTATTCTTCCTCCTTTATTTTCCTTACTTCACTTTCACTTCTACATATGGAAGCAAACACTTGACCCTTGACTTTCTAAGTCTGGCTTATTTCACTTATCGTTATCTTCTCTAGTTCCATTCATTCCTCAATGAATGACATCATTTTTTTTTTTTTTTATGACTGACTAAAACTCCATTGTGTATATATCCATTTGTTTGTTGACCAGCATCTGGACTAGTTTCATGAGTTGGCTATTGTGAATTATGCTGTTATAAATACTGTATGCATGTATTACTGTAGTATGCTGATTTTAGTACTTTTGGATAAATACCAAGGGTAGAATAGCTGTGTCATACGGTAGTTATAGTACTAGTCTTTTAAGAAATCTCTATATTACTTTCCAAAGTGGTCATACTAATTTGATGTCCCATCAACAATGTATATGTTACCTTTATCCCCACATCTCCACCAATGTTTGTTGTTATTTATATTCTTCATGACCGCCTTTCTAACTGAAATGAGATGAAACCTCAAGGTATTTTTGATTTGAATTTCCCTCAGTCCTAAGTATATTGTTCATTTTTAAAATATATTTGTTGGCCATTTGTATTTCTTATATTGAAAAATATCTTTTTAAGTTCTTTTGCCCATTTATTGATGTGCATATTTGCTTCTTTAGTGTTAAGTGCTTTGAGTCCTTTATACATTGTGGATATTAATTCTGTGTTGCAAGAGTAGCTGATAAAGATTCTCCCCTTCAATAGGCTTCATTTTATGTTTTAAGTTGTTGTCAGTTTTGTGCAGAAGCTTATTAATTTGGTGCTATGCTCTTGATGATTCTTGGTTTCATTTCTTGAGTTTTAAGGGTTTTACTACAGAAGTTAGTGCCTGTGCCAATATGTTGATATGTAGACCCCATGCTTTCTTCTAGCAGTTATTGTGTTTGTGGACTAATTCCTAGATTTTATATTCACTTTGAGTTGGTTTTTGTGTAGGGTGAGACATGAGGATCTAGTTATATTTTTATACATATGGACACCAGTTTTCCCAGGACCAATTGTTATAAAAGATATCTTTTCTCCAAGGGAGGTTTTTGACACCTTTGTCTTGGTTCATATGACTGATTCATGTTAAATTGTCCCTATATCTTCTATTTTGTTCCATTTGTCTGTGTATCTATTTTGATTCCAATACTGTGTTGTCTTTGTTACTATAGCTCTGTGATATAATTTGAGATCAGACATTGTGATGATTCCAGCATTGCTATCAAATTTCCAATACCAAAATTGTTTTTATGATGAGAAAACTATTTGAGTTATGACTATAAAACTTTGTAGTCACATAAGTAGAGTTTTTGAAATTCATACATTGCTTACTTCCTTATCTTCCACATTTTTGGCGAAGAGACTAAGCCATATTTTTACCTGCGACTCAAAAGATTGTTACAAGTGATATTTTGCTCTTCCCTTCCCCATATCAGATAACTTGGTGGTAATTCTAAAGATAATTTTACATATCCATGCTGCTTTTTTTTGTCACTAGGAGTGATCAGAGACAGAGGTATTAGAGGTGTTTTTGTGCAAAAAATCTTAGTCAATTATAGGTTTATTTTCCTTTTTCTAGGATATTAAAAATAAAGTGCTGAGAAGTTGTATACCAAATGATACAAAATTTCAGTTTTTCAGGATATATAAGTTCTACAGATATCCTACATAATATCATACCTATAGTGTATTGTGAACTGCAAAATTTAAAAAGGCATATGTGCTGACCCAGTTATCTTACTCCTAGGTTTATACCCAAAGGTCTCAAAATCAGCATACTACAGTGATAAAGCCACATCAATGTTTATAGCAGCTCAATTTGCAATAGCTAAACTAGGGAACCAACCTACATGCCCTTCAACAAATGAATGGATAAAGAAAATGTGGTGCATATACAGGATGGAATATTACTCTGCCTTAAAGGAAAATGAATTATGGCATTTGCAGGTAAATGGATGGAGCTGAAGAATATTATGCTAAGCAAAATAGGCCACATTCACACACAAAAAAAACAAAAGGTGCAATGTCTTATCTGATAAGCAGATGCTAATGCATAATGGGTGGGTGGATGCCTAGGGAATAGAATGACTGTGCAGAGGGAAGTGAGGGGAAGGGTGTGGGGATTGGAAGGGCAGTGGAATGAGATGGACATTATTACCCTATATACAAATATGATTACACTACTGTTGTGACTGCACCATATTCAGCCAGAGGAAAGTGAAGTTGTGCTCTTTTTTTTTCATGTTCTGTAATTTGATAAGCCAGTTTTTTTAATAATAAAACATCAAAGATTTATTTATTATATTTAAATGAACTTTTGGTTCAAGAATATAATACTAAATTTGCATATCATCCAACTGAAAATAATATCAGGAAAATACTTTCTGCAGTAAAGAAAGCATCAAACTCTTGATATGCAGAACATTATCAATGAAGTCATTCATAAAATATTAACCTACAGAGCAAAATAGATCAAAGTATGCATTCAAACTGAAAAGTCCATTAGTAACTCAATTTAAAATTTTAAGGAAAAAATTATTTTTTTAAACCACAGCATTAACGTTATTGGGACCATATCCTGTTCTATAATATATTACAAGTCCTGCTAATTATCTACTTGGATGTCTAAGCAGAAATTAACTTGACTTGCATGAACTCCATATTATGCTGGAGTTAAAATTCAACCAAATGTTGACATAACATAATAATCTAACCTATGAATTAGTGACTGTTAGATCTTGAACCACAGTTGTTCACAATATAAAAGGATAATTAAAACAGAAATTAATCTTGCATTTTATAAAAATCATAGAAGTTGTCAGTTTATAATATAATAGGACACACAAAATAATCATATATGGATTAGCTATTTTCTATGGTTTTATAAAAAAAAAAAAAACAACTCAGTGTAATAGACTACTTTGATCCATAAATATATAGAATGGCTTTCTTTACCAGACAACTTTTGACTTGTTGTCACTTTAGCCTTTTATAAACTCTGCTGTGCTTAGTAATCCTCTTAATCTTCTTCATATTTTCTGCTTTCATAATTGTCATATGCCTTATTTTCTTCACTGATAATTTATTTTATCATTTTCTAATTCATACATGTCATTCTTCTTTCTATTCTTAAACTACATACTATAGAGTAGACTCAGTATTTTATCTATAGAGATTTCTCTTCAATAAATGATGGACTGTGATCCTTAAATGATCATGGATTAATGGCACATACAAGGAGAATTTTTGCTATGATGCCAGAGTTTTAAAGAAAGACCATTCTCTCTTTCAAAAATAAAATTTTGTTAAATAATTCTGTGGGATGAGAAATAAGATAGTCTTTAGAAACAATAGTATTCATTACAAAACAGACTATATATGACAAGTCAAAGGTCCGCATCATACTGAATGAAGAAAAACTGAAAGCATTTCCTCGGGACACAAGATTACAATGTTAATATTCACTCTTACTACTCCTATTTAATCCAGTCCTTGAAACTTTAGCCAATTATGTAAGAGAAGGAAATAAAGTGATACAAATAGGGACACACCAAAAAAAAAAGTCAAATTATCTGTTTGCTGATGACATAATTCTATACTTAGAAGACCAAACTACTTCACCAGATGACTCTGACAGCTACTTAATAAATATAGCAAAGTATAAAGATCAACATACAATAGTTAATAGATTTCTTATTCTTCAATGATGAATCTGCTGAGAAAGAAATCAGGAAATCAATTTTATTAACAATAGCCTCAAAAAAATAAAATATTTGGGGATAAATCTAACCAAGGAGATGAAATATTTTTACAGTGAAAATTATAGAACAAGTAAGGAAGTAGTTGAAGAAGACCTTAGAGAATGGAAAGACCTTCCATTTTCTTAGATTGGCAGAATTAATGTTGTCAAAAAGGCCATAATACCCAAAGTGTTCTACAGATTAAATTCAGTCTCCATCAAAATATAAATAGCATTCTCTACAGAACTAAAAAATTCATAAAATTCTTACAGAAAATAAAATGTCCAGAATAGCTGAAGCACTAATCAGCAATAAGAATGAAAACAGTGACATCACAATACATGATTTCAAATTATATTACAGAGCTGTAGTAATAAAAGCAACATGTTTTGGTATCAAATTTTACATATAGACCAATGAAAGAAAATAAAATATACACAGACAAACTGGTATAGATTCAGTTATATGATCCATGACAAAAGTGCCAAAAACATACCTTGGAGAAAAGATAGACTTCTAACAAATTGTGTAGAGACAACTGTGTAGAAGAATAAAATTAGATCCCTACTTTTCACCTGCAAAAAATCAACTTCTTAAAGTGGAAATAAAACTTAAGCATTAGACAAGAAACATTACAACTGCTAGAAAAAAAAACATGGGGCCAGCACTCAACATATTGGCACAGGCACCAACTTCCTTAATAAAGAATCCAAAAGCTCAAGAAATTAAAAAAGAAATAAAGAGAGACAAAAAATAGGAAAAGTAGGACAACATCAAATTAAAAATCTTCTGCACAGAAAAGGAATTAACTAGGATAATGAAGAGAGAGCCTACTGAATGGAAGAGAATGTTTGCCAGCTACTCTTGCAACAGGGAATTAATATGCAGAATGTATAAAAAAGTGAAAAAAAACTTATCATCAAAAAAAGTAAGTACTTATCAATAAACTGGCAAACAAACTATAAAATGTTTCTTAAAAGAAAAAAAAATATAAATTACCAATGAAATACGAAAAAAAAAAGATCAGCATCCTTAACAATAAGAGAAATGCAAATCAAAATCACATCTAAGTTTTGTCTCATTCCAGTTTGAATGGTAATCATGAAGAACACAGAAAACAATACATATTGGCAAAGATGTAGAGAAAAAATATATTGATGCATTATTGGCAGAATTTCCAATTAGTACAACCACTTGGAAAAGAATTACAGAGATTAATCTGAAGAACAGGAATAGAACCACCATGTGACCCAGTTTTTCCCAGTCCTTATGTAAAAGAACTAAAATCAGTATACAATTGTCATAAATGCATACCAACATTTATAGCAACAAATTCCCAATAGTAAAGTTATGGAAACTGCCTCCTAAGATGAATGGATACTGAAAAACTAGTATATACACACAATGGAGTTGTACTCAGCAATGAAAGTACTGATGGAATTATGGTATGAGTTAGTGAATGGATGAAATTGGAGAACATCTTGTTAGGTGAAATAAGCCAAACTCAGAAAGTAAAGAGTCGAATATTTGCTCTTATGAGTAGAAACTAGAGAGAAAATAAGAAATCTAAACAGGATTTCTCATGAAAATAGAATGAAGATCACTAAAGTAGAGGAATGGAATTGAAGGTGAGAGTGGGAGAAACAGAAAGGGAGGAATTGTGAAAGTAATTGACCAAACTAAGTTATGTATACATATGAATATATTGCAATGAATTCCAATTTCATGTATACCTATAATCCAACATAAAAACACAAATTAATAGAAAGCAGACCAATAGAGTACCAGAACATTATCATAGAAAGTAAGGAGTGAGCAAAGAGGATGGTAATGAAGGAAAGAAATGAAGAAAATTGATGCATTTATGAATATATCATAATGAACCACAGAATAATGGTGTATATATATTTAAAGAAGTTAGGAATTATACATATTTATATCTAAGAAAAGTACAAAGTACAAATAAAACACAGAAATAAATAATTACTTAATATTTATCTTTTGTTCTGAATAATTAATGAAAATGTGATTCACATCCACTTATTTTAGAGGCAAATGTACTGTTTGTTTTCTTTGTTATCCTGAATGTTCGGAGTTTAGAAAGAATGAAGTGATGTCTTCAATAATTTTTTAAATCTATGTGTAGGTATTTTATATCATGTTAGAATATATGGTTTAATGATGAATATATTTCCACTGACAGATAAATTCATAAAGAAAATATGCTATGAATATTTAATAGAATATTATTAACCCTTATCAAAGAAGGAAATTCTTCCATTTGTAACCATATAGATGAGCCTGGGGGGCATTTTTCCAAGAGAAATAGCCAGGCACAGAAGGGCAAATATTTCTGATGCCACTTATCTCATGTATCTAAAACTTTCAAACTCATAGAAACAGAGAGTTGAATGGTGGTTCTCAGGGGCTAGAGAGAAGGAAAATTCACTTATGTCAGATAAATCAATTCTACATATGTTTTATAGCACTGTGGCTATATTTTACAATACTGTATAGAACACTTGAAGGTGAAAATTTGTTAACAGAGTAACCCTTATTCTAAGTGTTCCACCGCAATTGCAATAGTTCAAAATAACAAATAGCTTTGCTTAAAATTTAAAACAAATAAAAATAATCAATATGGAGTTATAAATGTTGGTATGAAAATAAAATACAAAATAGATTATTCTAGTTATTTTCTTCCTTGAAATAATACTTTAACTTATGATTAATTCATTTAAATTTTATTAATTTAGTTACTACTTATCTTCTGTGTCCCTATTCACCCATTCATCTGCTGACCCATCTTTCCATAAGCTGTGATTTTGTTTAAAGTCTGGAATATTTTAATAGTAAAATGTTATGACTTTTTTTTAACTTGTTCTATAGATTTAAGTAACTTTATTATTTGGAACAAAATTACCTTTACCACAGTATAATAAATATAATTTATTGAAGCCAGGCACAGTGGTGCACAACTCTAATTCCACCACCTACTAAGAAGCTAAGACAGAAGTATATTAACAAGTTCAAGGTCAACTAGGCAACTTAGTAAAACCATGTATCAAAATAAGAAAAAATAAAAAAAACGGTTGGATATGCAGTGGTAAAGTACCCTGGATTTATTATATATATATATATTCATTTACATATGTATGTATTTATATACTCTTATATAAATATATGTGTATATATATATATATATATATATATATATATATATATATATATATATATATATATAAAGAAGTTAGGCATTATACATATTTATATCTAAGAAAGATTGATAATTCTGTTTCTGAAAGATCTCTCATGTTGTATTTATAGGTGTATGTTTTAGTCAGCAAATAGACCTGACAAGAACAGTTTTAGAGGAGTAAAATTTCACTTTGGTACATACATTTCCAGAGGTCTCAGTCCATATGCAGCCAGCTCTATTCTTTGAGGCTTAAAGTAAGTCTGAAAAACGTAGTGGAAGAGTGTAGTGGAGGAAAGTGGTTCACGAAACCACATCCGGAAGCAGAGAGAGAGAGACTCCACTAGCTGTATACAAAATATATACCTCAAAGAGTATGCCCCCAGTGACCCACCTCTTCCAGCTATACATTACCTGACCTCAGTTACTAACCAGTTAATCCCTATTAGGGGATTAATTCACTGCTTTGGTTAATGCTCTCAAAATGCAATCATTTCACTTCTAAGCTTTCTTTCATTGTGTCACACATGAGCTTTTGGGGGATACCTATTATCTAAACCATAACAGGGTAACACCTTTTATTATAAAACTCTGCAAAATTGACAATGTAGGTAATTTTCCAACAGAATGAGTCTTCTGGCTTACACATCTGAATCCATTCATCTATCTTATTGCTTTCTTATGAAAGTAATGTAATGTGTTTAGCATGAGAAATTTAAAAATCCTACTATCCAAGAAAAATTGATTTTGGCACTCTGAAATAACTTTAGAGAATTTTAAAGTTATTTGCTATAATGTCTCTCCTAAACAGATAAAAACAAAATCAGCAGATGACCAGCAGATTCATAGTCTGGCTGAACTTTCTTTACAAAGATCTCCTTCCTAGTTAGATGAAGCACTGTCTACAAGAAATTCTAAATTTGGTGCTTAATTTCAGTTCCCATGTATTTTTTACCATAGAACAGTCATGGGGAAACAACAAATTCAGTTCATATTTAAACAAGTACTTAAAATTATAAACCCTTTGTTTAAAAGAGAAAATATTTCCTGTGAATGACTTTGGACTGACATTTGGGGATTGCTCAACCTACAGATATTTTAGAGCCAGTGATTAAAAAAAAAATGTAAATACTCCAGTCCCTGGTACTAGATTGTACATTTCATTCTATATATACTGTGCACCAATAAAAAGTATAAAATTAAATTATTTAGTATAAATTATTGCCACAACCTGCAATGCCATTAATTCAGAAACTGGCTGAATGAAGAATTGAGAATGGAGAAAAGATAGACACACAAAGAGAGAAAAAGTTGGGGCTGGTGGTTCTCTATCCCATGATGAGTTATAAATGACAAGCTTAGCATGTTTATTTTATAGGATTTAACATCAAAGGGATTTTCTGTGAGAACTGTTTCTTCAAAGCAAGCAGGACCAAGGTCAATGACTAAAGGCTTAATTATAATTATCAACTTGGGCTCCTAATTTCCTACCCCTAGCATCTGTTATCTAAACTCAGGGTCAGAACTGATAGCATGGAAAGCATGGAACTTCCTTTAAACAGGGTGTCACCATAGGAACTGGGCAGTCTCATCTATGTCTTTTCATCAGTAGTTCCCAGCTCAAGAGTGCTTCTGTTGCCCAGACAATTCAAGGACATAATTGAAATTATATTAATGGGACATGCTAATAAGATTGCTAGAAGAAGCCAAACACACATAGTTTGCATTTGTAGACAAAGTAAGGAGAAAATGCATCAATAGTAGTTTTTATTTCTTAATAAAGATAAGTTACATATTTTTAATTATAATCAGATAACATTTGCTGATTTTACAATCCCAACTACAAGTTTTAATTTATTTGTTTTTCTGGTAAATTTATTCTAGTTTTATTTTTTTAAACCCTTTTTTTGTACTGAAAATATTTATATTGGTGTAATCCAAAGGAAAAGAGAAACCATCTTCCTTAAATCAGAGAACAACATTTGTACAAAGTATCTTGCAATTATTTAATTATT
This sequence comes from Marmota flaviventris, assembly GCF_047511675.1. NCBI lineage: Eukaryota > Metazoa > Chordata > Mammalia > Rodentia > Sciuridae > Marmota > Marmota flaviventris. The sequence continues at coordinate 4,585,931 of NC_092509.1, forward strand.
TAATAATAAATACTTTATTATCCTAGGTATGTAATTAATAATTCTTTTTATTTAATATTTTCTTTGCTTTGTTTTTGAAATTCTCATTGTGTCAAAAAAAATGTGGCCTTACACAATTCATTATAAAATTCCACATGAAGTTTTCTTAAGAATTCCACTCTTTACCTACTTAACAATGCAAAATTACATAACATTATTCATTGCCAAAATGTTAGAAATTTTTAAAGATCATAAGCCAATGCTATCTACATTCCTTTGAATGAGAATTATGTGAGGAAACTGAGCAAGATTTTGATGACTAAATGTGTGTGAAGAAGGAAATCCTAAAAGAGGAGTGAACATTTAAAAAGATATAGTAATGGACAAATAGCCCCTGAATTTGAGTATATACTCTCTGACTTGAGTCAAATACATATTTAAAGATGGAAGGATAAAAGTCCAAAATATACGATTGTATCTCAAACCTATCCATTTTATAATAATTATGAAGTATACCTGAACTATTTTGAGTAGAAGAATTATATTTTACTTCCTCAAAATACCTAGCTTATCCTCTAGAATTATTTTTTTTAAAGTTTGCTTTAATGAAAGGTATTTGGACTTGTTTTCACAAAGACAAATAAAGTGAAAACAGCCAGAATAAAATAGTACAATCACTGACAAGGAACCAAAAGACAGGATACTAGATATTTTCCAGTTAGCATCTTATTTTCTTAATTATTGAGACAATAAAGAAATGCCTATAATATCCCTTTATTGATCATGAGCAGAATCACACAGAAATGCAGTAGGTCTAATACAACATTTTGGAAGTAAAATTCAGTGAAAATCCAGAACTTAATACTTTGAGGAGAAAAAATGTAATAATCATCAGCATATATCACATTAAGAAATATAACATTATATTAGTTTAGAGAGGTGAAAAAGAACAAGCAAGAATGCCATCAGAATGCACTAAAAAGTTATATGTAGTAAACAAATGTAAACAGTATGTCCAATAAACATCACTTGAAAGGAGAGAAGATCTAGGTGTTTTTGAAATGAGAGAACATCTATGTTTCTATCAATCTCTCTCTCCCTCTAGTTCTGACTTAATATTACTTGAGTATCACTTGTCCCACACAAGCACATTCATTGGAGATATAAATGTGTACAATCATTGATTTCCTTAACCAGGATCTCCCAGCTTGGCTTGGATGTATAAATGGGTTAAGGGACCTTCTTTATCTTGTTTTAAAGTTACACTATGACATGATAATGTGTGATATTATGGGCTCAAAATGACATAAGCTATTAATTTTATTCCAAGAATTATAATAATGATGTTATATCATTGGCACTTAGATTTTTTTAAATGTTTTTAAAAATCACTGTGGGAAGACATCTATGAAATACATGAGGATCTTTTCTCCATATAGTAGCCAGGGAGAGATAGGCATGATACTGGGAACTTTCTGTGGCTTCCCCACCGCAATAGATTGCCCAATGCACGTGACCTTTCCCTCCATTCTGCTAGGAAGGTTCCTCATAGTAGCTCCGGAGATGGATGTAACCTGTTAGGAATGGAACAGCCCACCTTTAACCCCTTTTGGAGAACATTCTATAAAGTCTCTTTGATGTTTCCTGATATAAATAAACCAGGAGCTCAGTGGCTATAGCTTAGTGGCAGAGCGCTTGCCTAGCATATGTGAGGCACTGGGTTCAATCCTTATCACCACGTAAAAAACTAAACAAAGGCATGCTGTACATCTACAACTATAATTTGGGGTGGAGATTGAGCTCAAGTGGTAGCGCACTAACCTAGTGTGCATGAGTCACTGGGTTCGATTCTCAGCATCACATAAATGTGAAATAAAGATACCGTGTCTACCTAAAACTAAAGAAATAAATATCTTTAAAAATAAATAAATAAACCAGGGCATGGGCTCCATTTTCTCTAGAAGTTCCATCCCTCTGACTTGCCTGTCCTGCCCCTGCTTTGAAACTCTGTGGGGGGTTTTGTTGTCGTCATCGTCCTCATCGTTGTTGTTGTTTTTTTCTCTTAGTTTTTATTTCTCAGCCAGCCTGTTCCACCAAGAGGAACCTCATTCCTACTCCTCCTATGGGATGTGGGCAGGAAATAATAATTGTTCCTTAGTGCAGTAAGGAAATATTGATAAAATTAAAACTACTTCAAAACAAAAAAATGCCATAATCATGTATTTGAATAATATATAATATTTGTTAAAATAAAATATATTACATCCACGAACTAGTAAACACTACTTTTGGATAATATAAATTCTTGCCAGTCAATTTAATACATATGGATCATATTAAATTAAATTTTCCTTCTAAAGTCATGAATAGGTAGTATACTCATTTTGAATGCTAAAATATAACTTCTATTTAATTGCTTAAATGGGCTTTAAAACCAACGTATTGTAGCAACTAACCTTAAAGATTTGCCTTAATAATTCTTTCATAAAGAATCTTATTCCTAATTTCAGATTATAATTATGCAATATAATTTTTAAAGTGGGAAAGGATTGAAAAGGAGGGGCTATAGTCCCATTCATCTCTGACACATTGTCTATATATTAGTGTGAAGTTTCAACTGTGGATATACTTATGTATTTTTAATGACTTGCTTCAAAATACAGTGAGAATTCAACACTTTCAATACCTTAAATTAAGAAATCAATATTATATCTTTTATCACAGGTAATTTATCTTTGCTAGTTAGCTGGCATCATGTATGATTTGTATTTTTTATCACTGGTGTCCAGCACTTGAATAATAAAGCAACCAACCAAACAAACAAAACCTCCACATCATATGAAAACTAAATTAAAGAATGAACTGTTCTATTTTGTGGTTTAACACCACCCAAATTTTATTAAGTTCATTTTATATGAAGTATATAATTTTATGTATGCACTCAGCACGTTACTTAATATGGTAATCCTGCAGTGTGGTATTATTACTCTGATTTTTTTTTGAGAAAACATGTTCAGGGGAATGGGAGCAGGGCTCAATGCCACACAGCCAGTGTCTAGCAGAGACTAGACTGAGTTTATGTCCTCTACTGTTAATATTTTCAGATTAGTAAGAACAAGATATCATGTCATGATAAAGTTAAAGAATAATGTTTTACTGATTGTGATAATTCATAATAATTAACATGAAAAAGATTAACAAAATTGTACGATGAAATTAAATGTATATCACAAGTAGACTAGTCTTCATTACTATCATATCATGAATTCTGATTATAAATTATAGCATATAGTTATTGTACATTGGATAAATAATTGGTGGAAAAAGATTAAGAATAACCTATAAACATGGCTATTTTATGCCCACATACTTTCTCTGCAAAACATGCAGTTTTGACACAGGTGTACTTGCCGCACTCCGGCTGCAGCAAAATAACCAGGGGGTGAGGAACAACTTGTGTACATTGATACAGCAGGAGTGGAAGCTGTTTATTGTAGGACAACAGAAGTATTTATACATTTTACACAGCTTATCTTAATTAGCATAAACTAGATACATCAGTCAACCAATAAGGAATCTCCACACTTAATGGCTCGCTGGTGTTACTTCACAAACCACTCCCTCTGGCAAAATGCCAGGCGCCATCCTGACTTGTTTACAGACTCTAACATTCCCCTGTCAAAATGCCAGGCACCATCCTGACTTGTTTACAGACTCTAACATGGACTGAAAACAGTGAAATGATTACTGGAATTAAACTTATTGACTTCTCCATCAACTTCTATAGTTTGAGTGTGCATGTGTCTCTTTGTGTGTTAAAAGCACTTAAAAATCTCCTCTCTTAGTAAATTTTCAGTGTATAATAGAATATCACTAACCATAATTCTTTGTGTAAAATATGTAAGCATTCTTTCTACATAACTGCAAATTATACCCTTTGATCAACATTTCCCCATCTCATTCACCTTCCTGATACAAGCATCTTTGAATAATAATTTTCAATTTATATGAGATTAGAAATTATTTTAGAGTTTGTAATTCATGTTATGAAATATATATTAATAAAAATAATAAATGGTCAAAAATACTTTTGGAAAATATGATAAAGCAATTTACAATTTTTTCTTAATTCAAAAAGGGATTCATGAATAAATTTTCTGCATTACTTTTAGTGTTGAGTGGATTTATTTTAAGGAATATATTAAAATTACAGTTAACAAAAATAATACCTACAATATTTGCTGAAAATTCAAGAGGATAAAGAAAACAATTGAAAGTTGAGGCAGGAGAGCATTTCATCATTTTCACATAGGAAATAAATGACTTTACATTTATCATTAAACAACAAGCAATACTCCTATTTGAATCAAATGTATGATATGTCAAGATCACTGTATTGTCTTGAGCAACTAATAAAAAAAAAGAAAAAAAAACAAGCAATACTAATACTGAGTCTCATAATGTCTTAATGGCATGCAATAATAGAATGCAAGAGCTGAAGAAAACTTTGCACTATTTTTACTTAGGAAGATAAATGAAGAAACAAACATATCCTGTCAAGTTTGAAGTCTCACATTGTCACAAAAATGGCACAGAATTTTATTAATTCATCTTTGTTTTTAACTGACCACTCTTGTCCAAGTGTTAATTAACCTAATGGTCATTTTGAGAAATATTATAAAATACATAAAACTTGTACAAAATAATATGATTCATTGTATAAAATACAGAAGCAGACAAATTTAGACAAGTTTTACGATTTGGGACAATGGGACAAATTGTTCCTTTTCTGACTAGAGGGCATGAAGTATTCTTCAAAAAATAGGTTCCCAATACTTTCTATATTTATAGGCACTGGAAGATGTGTTCTGTTAAAATATGACAATATAAAGTCTCTTATATTTTGAATAATTCAATTAAAATTTTATGGTGAGTTATATAGGATCAAACTTTATATATATATATATATATATATATATATATATATATATATATATATATATATATATATATATATACTTTAAAACTTTAGATTTTATCCGTGAAATTCATTGCATTGTAATTTAGTAAATATATTTTAAAACTAAAAACATCAAAATGAATTTGTATCAATTATGTATTACACATCTTTTTTATCTTTTTATTATGATCAAAACTTAATCTTTACAACTAATAATCTACCTCAAAGCTTTTTAAAAAAGTGTTTATCTCTATTACCCAGGTAACTAATTATAAAATTTTATTGTTTCATTGTCCTTAGTTTTTTTAAAACACATCCACACAAAATGCTTTTCTCAAAAAGTGAATCATACTATTTATGATTTGTAATTCTAATTTGTCAGACAATATTTTCTGAACAATTTTCAATTCAATTGATGAAAATGTTCATCATATTTTAGTGACTCTTTTTCCTTTTAGAGTAATAATGTGTGCAATAGTTTATTTCACTCATTATATATTATTGGGTTTTATCTCTTTCTTGTTTTTAATGCTTATTCTAAATAGAATCATGATAAATATAATAGTATTTAATATATATCACATATGTATTTATACAATGAATGTAAATCTTATCATTACAGAATTCAAAGTGCATTATGTATTCCCATGTTTATTTTATCAATTTGCAAATATTTTTGGCAATAATATACCCCACAAAAATAAATGAAGTTTTCCACAAAAGACAATGTAGTTCAGCTATTTAAGTAAGATTCTGAATTATAACTTTCATGCTGCATCCCTCCCCTGACTCAGGCAAAGGCAAGGCCCTACTGAGGTGGATGGCACAAGGCATCCATCCTCTGGAGGAGCACAGGATGTTTCTAGGAATGGGCTGTTTTTTTTTTTTTTCTTTTTTCTTTTTTTGTATTCCTGTTAATAAGTATAGTTGCAACTTCTCATATGACTATTAAGTATGAAGGAAAAAAAACATGACTTTCCCAAGTAATGCACCTACTTCTAAAGAATGAATCTGTTTTCTCTAAATGCAATGATTCAGCTGTAGTACATAAATTGTTAATGTTTAATGAGAAATCACCTGTAGGAAAAACAGTCAAGGAAGTTTTTGAGAAATTAAATTAAAATCTAGAGAAGAAAATTTAATATTAAAAAGACAGATTAGTGCTTGGTACCGAGCAACTTGTTCTTGTTCCTGTGCACAATGGGGTTTGGTGCTCTTACTCCTGTTTGAATAAAATTAGTCACCTCTCTTTTCTCTTTTCAAGTTAACCACTTGCCATAACCGCGGCACTGGTTCTAGTCAGTAAGTCAAGAAAGAATAGTCAAGGTATAGGCCAATAGTCAGGGACATTTCTAACTATTATTAAAAGCTAATTAAACAGAAACAGCTCAAAGCAAGATGCGAACTGCAAGTAAAAATGCTTGCTTATGCATAAGCCAAGATACACTCTTCTTATCTAATTGTAGCTACTTAATATTTTGTTTCTTTGAATAATGATTCCAGTTTTGTAACCAAAAAATACTGTGAGCCTGCCAAAATGAAAAGTATATATGATTAACTTCACAAGTAAAGAATGGGATTCAGCACTTTAACTTTTGTGTCTGTGTTGTTTCTCCACTACCTTTCACCAACTCCTCACCATCGTCTCCTGAGACCCCCTGATACTTTCAAAATATTGCATAAATGCATTTTGAGAAAATGGGGCATAGTGTAGAATTTAAAGTATGAAAGATTGATTTTTTTGACATGTAAGTACTAGATCAATTAAAGTTTAATATTTACGTCTTTGATAATAATTTGAATCCTGTTAAAAATGTTCAGTACCAAAAAAAAGCAATTAACTTGATATAACCAATAAAAATAGAAAATATTCTCATTGAGAGAAATTATAGTATCTATTAGAGAGATATGGTCGACATAGTCATCAAATTTTAATAATTGTGATTGAAATTCATTTCCTTGATTGTTTAAAGGCTATGAAATCAACCTTAAGTGAAATAGTGTATAAAATGGTAGATGCCTGATGATGTCAGCAAAATATAGACTTGTAAAAATGAGTTCATCAAGGAGCTTCTGATAAAAATTCATTGATATTTGTAAGTATGCCTATATGTAGGAGTGATATATCTGAGTTAAATATTTATGTCCTATGAAAATAACTCCAAACAACAGTAAGAACAATGTTCCTACTTTTTCATTAACATTCATTGTATAAAGAGTTCTATTAGTCACAGTTCTGCTGTCAACTAACATGTTACTCTAATGAAATTGTGTTGCTAACAGTTAAATAAGGACATAATTGCTATCTTTTAAAATATGAGATAATAAATGACAAAAATAATAGTAATAAATAGCTCAATGTGTAAACATTAAGAATTTGATTTGAAGAAATACAATTAAGATTATATATACATATATTATATATGTATACACACATATATACATACACACTTTATATATATTTATCATGAGAGAGCAGATTAAAAAAGCATAACAAGAAAAAAAAAATATTGAAGATTGGGAAAAATCAGCATTAGAAGTAATTAAGTGCAAAACTACCATGTGGAAGTGAAAGTTTTGTTCTACCATAGATCTACAGTTTGGAAATTTGAAAACTCTCTTAACTTCACACTTGTCTATGACAAATTTAAGTGACAAAAAAAAAGTTTCATGAAAGGTGGAAAATACTCCTGAGAGTTTTTATTCAAATGTATAAAACTTGATTCAAGTATGCTTGGTCAATGAACAGTAAACAGTAGCATGTAATAATAACTAAAATTGAAAGCATTTGTTTTGGGAGCAAAGGACATAAAGAAAAAGGAGAAAGATGCAATGTCATATAAATAGTATAGCAAAAGAAAAAGAAATGGCTGTTATGCTTTGAAATTTGTCCCCTCAATATGCGTATGTAGTGGAAAGGCTAACCTCCAGCACTGAATACTGTGACCTGATTTTGAGACAGAGTTTTCAGAGAGGTCATGAAGATACAATGAGCTTGTTAAAGATGGACTCTAATTTACGGTGGGATTGTAGTTCAGCAGTGGAGTACTTGCCTAGCATGTGTCATGCACTGGGTTCAATCCTCAGCATCACATAAAAGTAAATAAACAAAATAAACATGTTGTGTCCAAGTACAAATAAAAATATTTTTAAAAAGATGGTCTATAATTAATATGACAAGTCTCAAATAAATAATAAAAAATAAATAATAAAAACTACAAGAGGGGAAAATTTGTAGATAGGTACAGTTACAGAGAAATGCCTAATGAAGACAAAAGTACAGGTCACAGTGATGCTTTGTTTTTACAAGCCAAAGGAATACCAAGTTTTGCCAGCCAACACCAGTAATAAGGAAGAGGCATGAAATAGGTTCTTTCTCAGGAAACCAACACAACTTACTCCTTAATCTTGGAATTCTAATCTCCAAAACCATGAGTCTACATGGTTTCTGCTGTTTAAGCTATTCATTTCTGTTCTTTTTTTCTGGTGGCATTAGAAAACTAATACAGAAGCTGTATGGAGAGCAGCAAGTACAAACAAGCCCAAACTTAATGGTATAATTTTCATAATAAACCAGTTTTCTGAAACTTTATCTGACAGTGAATAGATACAATGTGATCTTAAAATATAATATTTACTTTTTACATTTTTTCTAGTAGAGTTAAACCTTGCTATTATTATTTTTTTTTTCATTTAGATTCTTTTTCATTTGCTTTACAGTGGGAACTGAGACTCTACTCTGGTCTGAAATTACAGTCTTCCTACTCTTTGAATATTTTTATTTGTGTCTATGAATATAAATCATAGTAATCTTAGTTTTTGAGTTTCATACTTCTTAGTATGGACACATTTTTAATTTATATTTTTTTTTCTTAATTGTATCAAAAAGCATGTATGTGAAAAAGTACCTAAATCTAAAAGTACAACTTAAATATTAATTACAAAGAAAGTAGCTAAAACATGAATCAATTTATGACAAAAATGATTGCCAGGAGGTAGAGGCTCCTCTTGTGTCCTTAGCTAGTCACAGCTTTCATGCTTCCTTTTAAAACTTAATTTTATGGTATATATTATTTATCTTTATTATTATTTATTTATTCATTTGTTTATTTTTTGATACTTGGGATTCAATCCAGCGCAGTGCGTAACCACTGAAGTGCATACCCGGCTCTATTTATTTTTTATTTTGAAACAGGTCTCACTAAGTCTTGGTCTCACTAAGTTGCCAAAGCTGGCTTTGAACTTGCAATCCTCCTACCTCAGCATCCTGAGCCTCTGGGATTACAGATGTGCCTCACCATGCCCAACCTACCTTTCTTTATTATTATATCTTCATGAATTCATTCCTAAGAAATGTTGTTAAATGTGGTTTGATTTATTTTTAAATAAATAGATGAAGTATTTCTTATAATACTTCTCTAAATTTTGCTTTTGTTTATGATAAATATACATATATATACATACATATATGTATGCATTATACATACATACACATATATTTATATATTATATATATATATGTATAATATATATTTATTTTTTTATTTATTAGTTCATTATGTTTTGATCAACATTTGCCTTTGTGAGCCTGGGCCTATTAAAAGTGATAATGCTATGATCTTATTTATACATGTTGTGCACATATGAACTAGATTTTCCATAGAATTTATCTATGATAGGATTGCTGGGTCACAGAGTATGTACCACTTTCTATATCCCCTCCTGCATACACTAGAGACACCCTCACTGTCTTCAATAATGTGTGTCTCACACTCATCCTTATTGTTAACAAGCCAAGGAATGAAATCAAGCATCACTCAAGCATCCTTTTATGCGAAAAAGAATAAAAAAAAAAAAAAAAAAAACTTGTAGTAATTGCTTCACATCACCTTATTTCATATAAGAGAGAGAGAATGGCAGAATGAAGAGGGAGGTAGATGTGGAGTATACAATTATTTTAGTAGTTGAATAGAGAATTTACCTTTCCTAAAAGAAGAAAAAAATGAAGATTGTGGGGTTTACATGACCATTTCTGGTATTTTTTCTAGTTTACTCAATCTCTCTTGTCTTATTCAAAGAGGAAAGTTTCTCAAGTATTTAGGGGCATCAATTGTACAGCGTGCCTCCCTAGTTTCAAATCCAGGCCCCATCATGGTAATATACTAATTTTACATATATTTTTAAGTATATGTTTAAGGGACTTCATTAGAGAAAAGTAATAAAAGTTACCCCTTGAATATATAATGGACACAAAGTACAAATAAATTTCAATTTCTCTAGAAAATTGAATTGGTGATAATTTCAGTAAGGAGGAATTGCTATTGTATTCAGCAGTTGTTGAAAAATTTTAGGCTCTTTTATAACAAAGTCCTAAAAGGCAAGGTTCTAAAATGAATATCAATCCAGGACATAATCAAAGGAAAGTGGGAAAAAAAATCTATTTTTGTACTTTATTCATTTCTGACCTCTAAATCATACAGGCTTCAATTATTAAGTACTATGTGGGTTAATGTTTTGAAATGAAAGATTTGCCTCTTAATGTGAAATCTGCAGTTTATCATAAAGTTGATGAAGGTAATGTCCTTGGCTTAGTTACTCTCCAGAGAAGCAAGATATTTTTTTCTTTCTTTTTTTTTTTTTTTGGTGATATATACTTGGCAAATATTAAAGAGAAAAAAGAAGAGAAATATATTTCTCTATGAAAATATGACAGAATGTTAATAATTGTAGTAATGCAGCTTCTCATAAAGTACTGAAAGCTAAACACTAAGCACTATGCTGAAAATTCAAATATTTTATAAGGAATCTATTGTTTTTAAATCCTCACTATAAAATTGAAAACATATTCCAAAGTCTCCTAAACATAATCAAAGTGACCTCCATAACAACAAAATATACAAAAAAAAAAAAAAACTGTAAACATAATGAGCTGGAAAATAAAATATTAAAATTAAATATACAAGGAACTATAGGATACTCACCATAAAGTTCTTAAATTTTAAACAAGGAAAGATAAAACCAAAATATGTTCTTAATTTGATCTAAAATACTTGCATTTTTAAACTATTAAGATTTATATATTTTATTAAAGTCTATAAGTTATATATCTGCTATGCTGCCTCCTTTTTGAAATAACTTTATTAATGATATTTTTAAATAAAATATAAGAAGACAAGTTTTAATCATTTCAACATTTCTAAATATTTTAAAGTTATTTCTTTTATTCTTTCTCCTGTTTTTACACATGTAGTAGCTTTTATATTCCTTCATGCCCTCTAAGGAGCTGGTGGGAAAACAAGGACACAGCACCCATCAGGGCTGGGATTCTTTGAGGAGGCTGTAATTGTAACACATTTTTTGACTTGTTTTCTCTAAATTAAAGCAGAAGTAATAGTGTCATTATGGTAAGAAAAGACAGTCTAGTTAAAGAATTGATAAGCCTCAGCATTTGCAGGTAAATGGATGGCATTGGAGAAGAAAATGCTAAGTGAAGTTAGCCAATCCCAAAACAACAAATGCTGAAAGTTTTCTATGATATAAGGAGGCTGGCTCATAGTGGGGTAAGGAGGGGGAACGTGGGAGGAATAGATAAACTCTAGATAGGGTAGAGGGGAGGGAGGAAAAGGGAGGGGGCAGGGGATGAGCAAGGAATGGTGTAATGTGGTGAACAACATTATGCAAAGTACATGTACGAAGACACGAATTGGGTGTCAACATACTTTATTTACAAACAGAAATACAAAAAATTGTGGTTTATATGTGTAATAAAAATTGTAATGCAAAAACGTACATGTATAAAGACATGAATTGGTGTGAACATACTTTATATGTGTAATAATAATTGTTATATATGTGTAATAATATGTAATAATAATTGTAATATATTCTTCTGTCGTGTATTTAAAAAAAATAAAATCAATTAAAAAAAGGAAAAAAAAGAATTGATAAGCCTAATTATGTTGTTAGATAATGGGATATAGTCCAGCAGATACCAAAAAAGATGACTTCCACAAATAACATATATCACATTGGGGACTATCTAGGTTCATAGAAATAATTATCCCATGGATTTGCATCTTGGACTTGATAGGATCCATTTTGATAAAAATTTTGTCCCAATTAATTCAGACAAAGGAAAGTGACTGGTTGTTGGTGGAATATCAATCTGAAGCAATCAATGTAATATTATATTTAGGATCATCTCAGTCTACTAGATTTACATAAAAAGGTAGGGAATGTATACTCTTGTCTCCCATGTGGTAGGTATCAGGATCTGTGACAAAGTAAGTACAATTGCAAATAGGCCTCTAAAAGGGTCCTTTGTTATGATGTGGTAGAAATAGATCAATTTAACTTGCAATGTGTTGAGGTTGAAGGGAATTACTTTTGAGATATAGTTAACTTTTGAGTAAAATTCTAAAGGGACTCCAAATGATATCCAAATGATTCCCTATAATCTCAAGACAAATAGAAATTTGAAAAAAACCAGAGGTTTCCAAAGGAAGGAGAGTACATAATCAGCAATCAAAAACAAGATTGTGAGATTATGCCTTGATTCGAGTGAGGGAATATCATTGATTCTGGAGTTCTTGCAAGAATGTGAAGATTATCAAAGAGGAACAGCTTATGAGAGAGGAAAGAAGAATCCAAAAAATATGAGACTTATTATGGAAAGCTGCAATGGAGGAGTGAGTTATGTGGATAGCGCAGATGAAATTGAAGAGGATACACTAAGAGAAGCAAAGGAATAAAAATCCTGAGACTAGAAATTAGACTAGGGAATCCTATGAGTTCATGCCCAAAACATTGGGCAGGAGATGATAACTTTATGATTTTAATTCTTAGTCCAAATTTCTTGGCAGAGCCTTCTACCCAATGGCACTAACTGTTTCTAGGGCCTTAAGAAAAGACCCCCTAATTAAGGATTCCAGTACAAAGGTTTCCATTCAGAGAAGCTTTGATTTCTTTTCAGGTTGGCAACACTAATATAGTATTGGATCTCCTGAAGCTTGACAACAGTGTTAATGGTAAGGAAGGGAATATAAGCCTCACCCAATAAGATTCAGATCAATTTCCTACTGACATAAGAGAGCTATGTCTGCAATTTTGAGGTTGTGAAGTGGTTTGAGAAGAACTGTAGGAAAGCAGCATTGGCCTGTTTACAATAAATGTGAGTATAATTAACAAGCTCCTTGCAGTATTTTAGAAGTAAATATAAATGACCAGGTTGTAATCTTTGAATACACACAAAGAATAAGGAATTCTCATAGGTCATACAGATATTATCTTGCATAAAATGTGTTTGTGTGACCAACCAGAAAAAGACCAGCAGGTAATCAGGGCTAAAGACAATACCTTAGGCCATGGGATGCTGAATTCTAGCAGCATCAAAATAGAACTAGTTCTAGTGACATATAAATAATTACTATCTATAGCAATCTTTTATATATTTCAAAGTAACTTGAAGATGAGCATTTGAGGAGAATAAAATTCTAAACAGCATGATATAATCATTCACAATAATACATGTATCAATCAGATTTTATGTCATAAATATACACAGATATTATATATCAATTCAAAAGTTTATAAAACAGCAGTAATTATAATAGTTCATTAGTTTGTAATATCATTCAAGATGAGTGGAAATGATGGGGACAATGCAATTTTTGAATAAAGGGAGAAACATGAAATTTCGTGGATGACTTTAGCAGTTAAATGTGGTGTTCAATCACTTGAAAGAAGCAGTAGAATTTTCCCTGTGTGGTATAACTGTAACTAAAATTTAGCAATGTCAATGCCCTTTTTATGTAGAAAGAGTATATAAACTAAAAAGAGATCATGCATATGAGAGTAAGAATCTGTTCAGGTCCTGCTGGGAGTGTTTATTTTTCTTGCCCTGACTTTTCAGCTTTAACACGGTTATATTTTCAACAGAGCAAGAAAACACCATTTGTTTTAGATAGGGACTTGCCTACCATTGTCAGCAAGGAGTAATTCTGTAATGACCAGACTACATTTCAGTCTAAGAGAGACACAGCAGACTTGCAAGTGTTTCCAAAATTCCATTTGTGTAGAAAAACATCCAATTGGTTTCTCTTGGCCCTTTCATGTTGAAGGATTTTGAATTGAAACACCTCAATTAGGGTTTCAAGTGGTAAGTGGAACAGATTAAAAATCTTATCTGACAGTTGTTAGAGTGAAACAGCATTATGAGCTTTCAGTTTAGTATATCTATCATCCCCTGTATTTCCTTTTGCTTCAGGGCTTTTGTGGAGAGTATAAACTTATATCTTAAGTATAACTATTTTCCTTGGCTTTATCAATGATGTTAAGAGGTTATGCACCTGCTTTCTGTTTATAATTGATGTTCACAATATAAATGTGCTGCCGCAGTCTGGCTGGGCACAAAATCATGAGCCACTCAAGCAGGAACAAACTTTATTTCTAAAACTCCCGCAAAATGCCACACACGCGGCCTTCTCCCAGGACACACCACACCAACAGGAAATCCCTCCTCCGGAATTCCCTCCTACCGCACTTCCCCAACCAATGGGAACACTCTGGGAGTCCTGCAAGAGCTCCAAAGTAGCAGACCCAGGCCAACAGCAGGGGTCTAATCTCCAATTGAATGCACATCTTAACATAATCATTATCATCTCAATGGCTTGCTGGCATCACCTTTCAACCAAAAATGCCATGCGTCATTCCTACTTGGCTATGGCTCTCAGCAATGTGCTGCCATAAATCCTCTAATTTTCCATAACATATAGAATACACATACAATCTCTAAAGTGTATCTGCTTTTATACAGGTGTCAACCATGTTATCTTCAGCCAAAGACTTTTGACTGGCTTTTATAAAAGCCATAAATTCAGCGTGTAAATTGACTTTGAATTAAACAGCTAATAACACTTTTCAAATTGCTTTTGAAAATTTAAAAATGATGCATGTTAGTTATTTTTTTCCCCTAAACTGTTGAGATTTGAAGCCCTCAACAGGAGGGTAAGTCATAGATTTTTAAGTAGGTTTTTGAAGGTCAGGGAGACAATGCTGCAACTTGAGTGGGAATACTAATCATGAGATAGTATTTCATTTGAAAGAGGGAGGAACGTGGCAGGATTAAGATTTTGTCAGTGGCAGATAGTTATATGAGGACAGGGAACAACATCATGAAAGATAAGGTAAGAGGCTGTAAATTTTTGTGTGTCTTCATATGTTCAGAACATGATCCAATACAAGGCTACCTCTGGCTGGAAGTAATGTTGCAGCTGTCTCTACTGCTCACAAATAAGGAAGAAAAATTTGAGCTACAGAATTTAGGGTTAGACTGATTTCCATTGAGGTTTTAACCTAGGATTCCAAAGACATTCCCTTCTCTTTCCTAAGGAAATAGAGAAAAGAGGAAAAGATAATTGGAAACCCTAAAATGGGGGCAGAAAGAAAGGAGATCTTTATGAATTTGAATGTTCTTACAGAAAGTGAGTTCTGTTTCCAGTAGCTCAGACAATTATGGCAAAATTGACATATGGGATTACATCAAATTGAAAAGCTTTCTGCACAGCAAACAAAACAATCAATAAAGTGAAGAAACAACCTACAGAATGCAGAAAAATCTTTGCAGCTATTCATCTAACAGAATGGGCAAATTAGCTGCACAAACCTTTGTCAAAAGAAGTAGAAGTGGCCAAAAAATACATAGAAAAAAAAAAAGCTCAACATATTTTGCAATCAGGGAAATTTAAGTCAAAACTATACTCCAGTTAGAATGGTTATCATGAAACAACAAAAAACAACAAAAGCTGGTGAGGATGAAGGGAAATTGGAGCCCATATACATTGTTGGTTGGAAAGTAAAATAGTATAGCCACTAGGGCAAAGGTAAGGAAGGTTCCGACAACATTAAAAATAGAACTACCATATGATCCAGCTATATACTCCTGAGCATATGCCTAAAGGAAACAATAAGTCAATCTGCCAAAGAGATTCAGGAAGGCAGATGTTTATTGTGGCAACAGTCACAATAGAGAAGTTGTGGAATCAGCCTATATGGTCATCAATGGTGAATGGATAAAGAAAATGTGGTATATATACACAAGAGACACTAACTCAGCCCTGAAGAAGAATGAAATCCTTTCACTTACAGAAAAAAATAATAGAACTGAATATAATGTTGCTAAGCAAAATAAGCCAGACCCAAAAGTTCAAGTATCACATATTTTGTCTCATAAATAGAACTTGGTGGGTGGCAGGCAGAGTGACAGGGGATGATAGGAAAGTAGAAGTAGCTATTCATCTGATTGAATAGGAAAATTAGGTTCACAGATCTTTCTCAGAAGTAAAAGTGGCCAATAAATATGAAAAAAAAAAGCTAGGGAGGGGAAAGAGGACTGTGGAAGTGCAGAGGAGAGTATTGGAATATTATAGGGAGTGTGGGTACAATCAAAGTAGACTATATACATAGATGAAATTATCCCTATGAAACCCATTATTTCATCTAATTAAAGTGTGCTAAAATCATGTTTAAAAAAGAAATTGGTTACCATTTTAGTGATTCAGATATGATATTTGTAGTTATGCCATAAAAAAGGGATACTCTTGTAGACAATTGAAAAATCCATATTTACAATAGCCAAAAAGGCCTGGAAGGCATCCAACCTATGCTTTCAGAAAGGGGATCATTAAGATTGGTTTGAATATATCCAGGGGATAAGGTTTTGTCCTTAGAAAACATATCATTGCTAAATGGTACATTTTTGGAATACAGATCTCAATTGTTTTGCCTCATATATTTTGTGACTTCTTTTTTTTTAAACTTTTTAAATTTTGTTTTAATTAGTTATACATGACAGTAGAATGCATTTATGCACTCTGATATAGCATACATAGACGGGATAAATTTCTCATTTTTCTGAGTATACACATTGCAGAATCATATTAGTAATGTACAGAGCCATAACTTTTAATAAGTATTGCTATCTTATAAAAACTTTGGGAATGTCATAGAACAAAGACAAAGGTATTCTGCATACTGAACAAAGACTAAATGGTCAAAGAAGACTCAGTCTTTAGATTTGCATTTAATATGCTGAAAAAAAAATAAGTGGATACTCCTATTAATTTCTGACATATGGATGTTGTTGATTTTCCCATGTAAATGCAAACTGATATTGGGAGTTGAGGTCAAGAAGTATGCCAAAAAAGAAGCAGAGCCTAAGTGAAAAACAGCAAAAGCACTTTGAAAAGTATGGAACCTAGAAGGGTATCAGCTTTGGGATCAGAAGTGGTCTGAGTTCTAAAATTATACTTAGGGCTCACAAATTTTAAACCAGTTGGTAACTTTTTTCTCATCAGTTTTTTTTTTCCTAAATAATATTTATTTATTTATATTTGACAGCAGGATGCATTACAATTCTTACTACACATTTAGAGCACACGTTTTCATATCTTTAGTTGTATATAAAGTATATTTACACCAATTCATGTCTTCATACCTGTACTTTGGATAATAATATCATCACATTTCACCATCATTAATAACCCAATGCCCCCTCCCTTCCTCTCCAACCCTTCTGACCTATCTAGAGTTCCTGTATTCATCCCATTCTCCCTCTTCCTTTTCCACTATGAATCAGCTTTTTTATGTCAAAGAAAACATTTGCCATTTGGTTTTTTGGGATTGGCTAAGTTCATTTAGCATTATCTTCTCTAATTCCATCCATTTACCTGCAAATGCCATGATTTTATTCTCTTTTATTGCTGAGTAATATTCAATTGTGTATATATTCCACATTTTTTTGTATCCATTCATCTATTGAAGGGCATGTAGGTTGGTTCCACAGTTTAGCTATTGTGAATTGTGCTGTTATAAACATCGATGTGGCTGGGTCTTTATACTATGCTGTTTTTAAGTCCTTTGGGTATAGACTGAGGAGAGGGATAGTTGGATCAAATGGTGGTGCCATTTCCAATTTTCCAAGAAATCTCCATACTGCTTTCCATATTGGCTAAAACAATTTGCAGTCCCACCAGCAGTGTATGAGTATACAATTTTCCCTACATCCTTGCCAACACTTATTGTTCTTTGTCTTCATAATAGCTGCCATTCTGACTGGAGTGAGGTGATAGCCTCAAAAACATAAATAAATAAATAAAATAAATAAATAAATAAATAAATAAATAAATAAAAATAAATAAATTAATAAAATACTTGAGAATCAACTTAATGAAAGAGGTGAAAGATCTATATAATGAAAATTACAGAACCCTAAATAAAAAAAAAAAATAAAGAAGACCTTAAAAGATGGAAAGATGTACCTTGCTCTTGGATAACCAAAATTAATATTATCAAAATGACCATACTTCCAAAAGCAATGTACAGATTTAATGCAATTCCAATCAAAATTCCAATGACATTTCTCATAGAAATAGAAAAAGCAATTATGAAATTCATCTGAAAAAATAAGAGACCCCGAAGAGCTAAAGGAATGCTTAGCAGGGAGAGTGAAGCAGGTTGCATCACCATACCAGACCTTAAACTATAGTACAGAGCAATACTAACAAAAACAGCATGGTATTTGGCACCAAAACAGACTGGTAGACCAATGGTGCAGAATAGAGGACACAGAGACTAACCCACAAAACTACAATTATCCTCTATTAGACAAAGGTGCCAAGAGCAAGCATTGGAGAAAAGACAGCCTCTTCAACAAATGGTGCTGGGAAAACTGGAAATGCATCTC